>NC_056558.1:32877375-33061715 GCF_013358625.1 Macadamia integrifolia
ATAGCCTTATGGTAGGTGCACGTACACGGTTTGGGCACTCCCGTCTCTTCTGGCACTGGCTCGGACTTATCGGGCCAGCCGGTGTTTAAGGTCACCCGTGCCATCATAGCCCATAAGGAACCTGCTCTAATTTCCTCTGGCTCGATTCCTGCATGGTTAAACCGGTTCAACCGCGAAATCAGACCGGGTTTAAGAAGCGGGGTATTACACCGATCCTAGCCTGAATGGTATCAATGTTGATTGATCTCGAGACTGATCCGAGATTTAGAAACTTGTACCTAAGACAGCTCAACAAACGATTCACCAAAAAAAAAAAAGAGTGAAATTGTCAAGTTAAAGTTTAATGATATTATATAATAAATGTAAGACTCCACTTCTTAATGCATGGAAAATGGAACCTGTGAAAATGCCACAATACTGGTTTCCAAATTATTTATCCTGCAACTATCATCCACATAAATTTTCATTGGCGTTTGCATAAATCAATAAGGTGGGTTAGAACTTCATACAAGACAAGAGATATAAGTATAGCTAGATATACTTTTAAAGGTGTTAGAAGGCTGTCGTGAGAAGAGAAGGAAGGAGGAGTCTTGTGAATTGTGCTGGCTCCTCCCTTGTTGTTTTCCTAATCTAACTATGAGAGTCCTAGTTCAAATAGGAGAGTCCTAGTTCATCTAGGGCTGATTAATTATTCAGTTGTCTATTATGTTTCGCTGTTTCTAGTCTTACTAAGATTGATGTCTTACTTGTAATAGATTGATTAAACTACTAAGTTTTATTATCGTAAGCTGACACGCAATTAACCTGGAAAAAACAGAGACCTATTTTATATTGGAAGAATTATAAGCAGTTCATGTTTCCATAGTATTTTAAATGAACAATAAACACAAAGATATCCAAATGAGAAACGGACATAAGAAAACAGACTAATGAAATCTGAGGGCAAAGGTGAAATGCAAGCGTGCAATCTTAGGTGAACAATCAAATGTCCTAATAAAATGGATAAGCATTTAATGAATTAACTTGGAGTTATAGCTTTACTCAGCTAAAACACAACCAATACTCTAGAAGTCTAATGATACTCACTGTTTCTGTGGGGCATGAAGCATATCTGACAGGTATACGATTATGCATTAAAACTTTAGATTCTGTCACCTGAGAAAGAATAAATATGGGAAATCAGTTTCATAGGAATAGGAAGCATGTAATAATCATAATGAAACCATGAAAGCTACATCCAAAATAAAAAATGATAGGTTCAAGAAATAAATTAAAATAGAAATTTCTCAAATATCCTCCTTATTTTCTTCACCGGGTGAGTAACTTTAAAAAAAGAAAAAAGAAAGGCTAGAACTACCTTTCTCTAGTAAATGAAAAACTTATATTAAGTTTTCTTAGAAGACTACAAGTAAAAAAAAAAAAATTAAAGAGTAATTTACCGGCCACTTGCAATAAAAATGAAAAATGAGATAAATTCTACTAAGTCTAATATAGATTAAATATTGATAAATCAGAATAACAAAAAAAGAATGGAAATCCAATTTTTAAGGAAAACCAATGTGGTTGAAAGATGAAAATAAATCAGCAGTCACAAAAGCAATTGAAGAACCCAGGCACGGAATCTACAAAGAGGTCTTGATAGGTTTTCTAACTATCTAGTCGAGTGATCCAATCAAGGTCAAAATGGCGCATGATATAGTCAAAGAGAATGGAGGAGGGTACTATTGTGAGAGAATGGACTATCATCATTCAGTCATCACCCTAAATCCATAGAGATAGAGTAATGATATCATCCCCCCCCCCAACTTGTTACGAAGCTTGGATTTCATGGCTATTCAATAGAAGGTTTGGGCTTATCAGAGAGATTTTCAGAGATTGCCTCATGAGCTCTAGTAAACCCCTTTCTAAACCCTAGAAAAACCATCAAGTAGTATGGAAGTGCCAACCAGGTGGTCAATCTAGCTCTATTTTTTACATTAAGTTCCATAAAAAATTAAACCAAATTTTTATGGAAAATCAGCACCAAAAGTTGTAATGTACATTTTGTTGGGGGAAGAACAACCTCTCAGTGCTTTATGGGAAAAATCTGCAAATATTCTTATGCAAGAAATAGGAAATCTACATGTTTTCACATAACCAAGAGTAAGGCAACAAGTTTCTAATATGTTTCCTTTTTATTAGCTGCAAATAAATATGGTTGAGTTGAGTGCAAATAAATATATTTAGGAAGTAAGTCCAAACTTTTAAGGACTAGCTTCTTATTACATGCCAATGAGTAAAATGTTAGGAACATACAGAAAACCGATACAGCCCAATTCTAGTCCCATAAAGATTGAACTGTGATGCATTTACCTAACGCCCATTTTTGCAACTTCACCAAAATCCCACAATTCACTATCTAAAACAAAAAGAATTTTATCAGTTCCAAAAAATGATGTAGTTTTCATCTAACAAAAAGGGAGGAAGATAAATGGCAAATAAGTAACTGACACAAACTCAAATAGGATCAAAATGTTGAAAATCTCTGTTGAATTAAATAGGAAATGAGAATAACAACTGAATCCATCCTTACATTTAGATCTTAGAACCATCTATGCCATTATTTTCATTTGATAGACTTTGGACAGAATTTCTGCCTTCCCTTATATAAAAAAGGAAAAAAAATATTAGTAACAAGTCGAGGAATAAACCATCCACACAGTTATGTATGGTTGACAACCCACAAATCCGATTCACAATCTGATTCTTTAACAAGGTAATTTTCTTTTACTGTAACTAACAGCCATCCATCAATACTAGTACCAACTATGGAGAACTTGTAGCACGACTCCCAAACCAAAAACGTGGGCTCTAACACCAAGTTGGAATATAAGGGTTGCAAGACTACCAAAGAAGAAGAGAGAGGATGAAAGTAGGAGGTAGATATTTCTCTCCACCTATAATGATGATAATGTGTTGTGTGAGAGAATAGATTTCTTCCCCCCCTCCCCCTATATTGATGCACTTAGCCTCATAAAGGATAATGTTTATCTACCCTCCATGCTAACATAAGATAGCCAAGGAAAGTTAAAAGGCATAAAAGTAGATGTACATACAACATAATAACCTAATGCCCAAAGTACCCTTAGTATGTGATCTCTAACAGACCCATGATTGGTTGGTCTCTTACTGCCATCTGTTCTGTCCCTCTCGCTAGGATTGTCAATTTCATAATTGATAAGGTGTAGACAGCAAAAGAGAGGAGTTTGCCGATCCAGAGCTAAAAAGCTTGATAGGCAAACTCCTCTCTTTCATTGGTCGCCTTACATTGATTAAATCGGTCCTCTAATCTTTGTACCTCTATTGGTTTGGCACCTTACTCCTTCCGGCCTCGATTATCAAATCTTTTGAAGGTCTCCTTTCCTTTTTCCTTTGGAAACTTTTCTTTGGAAAGGCTCTGACTCCTCCAGATTCCTCAAGCCTCTCATTTTGTAAAAGTCTACCGTCCTAAATCCGAATGTGTCCTTGGAATTAGGAGAATTAAGGATGCCAATATTGTTAGTGGCCTTAAACTCATATGGAAAATTGCGTCCAAGCACAAAAGCATCTGGGTTGACTGGATTTACTTTGGTCATCTAAAACACAACCCCATCTGGACGGCCCCTTCCATTCCGGATGTCCCCTGGATCTGGAGGAAGATCCTTGAGCATAGACTAGTTGCCCTCTCTGCCATCTCCCACTCCATTGGCAATGGTCTCTCCACCTCCCTTTGGAAGGATCCCTGGCACCCTCCGGGTATCCTTTTTCACCTCCTTACCCCCAGAGTTATCTACTCCTCTGGTCTCTCTTCTACAGCATGGTCTTCTCTATTCTTTCCCCCTCAGGCTGGTCTCCCCCCTCCTCCTCCCACCCCTTGCTGACCTCTGAGCCTCTCTCCCTCCACACCCCCTGGCGATAGAGGTAGAGCTGATGTCTGCATTTGGCTCCCCTCCTTTAATGGGATCTTCTCCTCCACCTCAGCTTGGTCGCACATTAGACTAGTTTCCCTAGTCGCTCCTTGCCACAAGATAGTCTGGTTTAAGGGTCACATTCCCCGTCACAGCTTCACCCTTTAGAGATGTCTTACCAACTGTCTCCCCACTCAATCCTTCCTTATCCATCGATGTATCTCAGCCAACCCTACTTATTGTGTCTGTCCCTCGGGGGTTGAAGACATTCCCCATCTCTTCTTCTCCTGCCCCTTCTCTGCCAGAGTTTGGAAATTAGTACTCTTAAAATGCTGGCCGAATTCTAGACCAATCCTTCCCTTCGATAGAGAATGTATCTGGATAGACAGGCCTTTCCCTGGCCCTTCCATTTGTGACACGATAGTTAAATTGGATTTTGTACTACCATCAACCACCTTTGGATGGAGCGTAACATTCATAGATTGTTGTCCAAATCTAGGACTCCGGACAAGATTTGGAAAGCTATCTACTTTGATGTTACCTCCAAAGTCCAGAGCCTCCTTAGCCCACTCTCCTGGCCTATTCCCATATCCCCAAAAAATTCCCACATCTCCTCTTAGAACCTGCAGGTTGACCTAATCCATCATGTTTGACTCTCCCCCACCCTCTTAGCCCCTTTTGTCTCTTTTGATCTTTTGTGTTTTTGCTCTTTGTTTTGGTTGTTCCCCCTTGGGGCTTGCCTTTCCCTGTTGGCTTAGACTTCTCCTCCCCCTCCTTTTTCCCCTTTGTATATTCTTCTCCTCCTGGTAAAGAACTATTTATTCATCAAAAAAAAAAAAAAGTGTAGACAGTTAAGTTACCCTCTTTTAAGTACTTCTTTCCTCGTTTTATTCTTTTTATCCTTTATTTTATTAATTGAGTTCCATTTGTGCCCCCTCCTATATTTTTTTATTCTCCTTTGTCCTCAATATCAAAACCCCTTCAAGTCTATCCCCAATCAATAAATCCTAATACCCTATGTGTCCCTTCTCCTTTAATTTACTATGTACCACCTTGAATATTGAGTTTAATTGCAATTTTTCAATTCCTTCATTATAATTGAGTTTCGCCAGAACCGGCGTAAGGCCCCCACGCCAATCCCAAAGCCAATTTACAGCAGCATGAGGTAATGAAAGTCTATTGACACTTTCATTCTAGAGCAAGTTCGTGATCGGAGGGGAAGGCAACCATGGTAAAGGCGGCTATTAGTTCATTTTCCTTAAAAGGAAGAAATCTACTCCCAGATTGTAGACAACATTCTTTCAAACGATCTAGAACCTGTCGGATCTGACACAAATGCCACAACCCTTCGGTCATTTTCGGCCCATAGAACCCAATTTAGAGTTTTGGTCCCTAGATCACATCAGTTTGTGGTTGCAATTTTTTAAAATTCGTACTTCCATAGAGTGATGATTGTTATTGATGTTATTAGAAAATATTTACCTATATTTGTTTAAATCTTTCCGATCCAGTATTTTCTTTGTTATTAGTTCATTTTCCTTAAAAGGAAGAAATCTACTCCCAGATTGCGGACAACATTCGTTCAAAAGATCTAGAACCTGTCGGATCTGACACAAATGCCACAACCCTTTGGTCATTTTCGGCCCATAGAACCCAATTTAGAGTTTTGGTCCCTAGATCACTTCAGTTTGGGGTTGCAATTTTTTAAAATTCGTACTTCCATAGAGTGATGATGGTTGTTATTGATGTTATTGGAAAATATTTACCTATATTTGTTTAAATCTTGCCGATCCTATATTTTCTTTGTTATCATGCAGTGAATTGAGTCTGGGGGAATGTTACACCCATGCCCTAATCCTGTCTAATTTGAACTATTGTGATAGGCCTTGGATCGGAGATGAAAAGTACGATCGGATTTTGGCTTGTGGCTGTGCATTGCCGAAGTGGTAGAGATGACCCCACATGTTTGTTCATCGCATGCCTATATAAATGGAGGGGATTCATACCTTTTGATCCCAGGCGGTAAATGACCCAACTCCCCACACTTGAATTTCGACACGCATCAAAATTGCCAAATACCCTTGAGCATGTCCGAGGGCAACCACCAGTGCGAGATCAGCCTTGGGACAGCTTGGCCTGGATCTGGTGCCTATTTCTAATGGATTGACAGGTTGCTGTCGGGGTTCCGATGCCCGTGGTTCCCGCCACTCACATCGTAAATGGTTCTGGATGATCCCAAATCATCCTCCAAACCTTCCTCATAACGTGAGCACTTTATAGATCTAAATGGTTGGCTCCTCGTGCCCCAAAATTTCTTTTAACCCGATTGATCCAAAAGGGGTCCAACCTAAACAGACCCTAAGGTCCACTTAAGTTATAAGTTGGGAAATGAGGAATCATTTCCTCATTTCCCTTGTGCTCAACATAGGAGAGGAGAGAAAGAAGAGAGGAAGGAAGAAGAAGAGGAAGAAGGAGAAGGTTGGAGGCTTACCTTGGTGCTGGCTACCGCCTTGTTGTCGGCATTGTCGCCGAAGGTAAGTACAACCTCCCATACAACTCTCTCTTCATTTCGACCCAGACAAAGCTAGGTATGGATGGAATCTTGGTGTACAAACCATATTAAGGTCGTAGAATGCATGTTCTACCCTCTCAGTGTTATTACAGAGCTCGAACCAAGCCCAGTGAGCTCCGACAACATGTATTGCCAAAAGACCAACTAGGGTTTCAATCGTTCGATCGACGTATCTCCCAAACGGCTCAGTGGAATTGAATTTTCTTAGCTTAGAATGATGCTAGGAATATCTTATACAAACTCAATGGAACAAATCCCAACAATCGGGCCCGAACCAAAAACCCCAAAATGGGTGGACTACCCTGAACCACCACCAGAAACAGCCCACCGGATCCATTGGGTTTGTTTCCAGTGGCATATTTCCGGTGGAGATGTGAGCTTTGCATGCTCTCTGTCACCTCCACTAGATACAGGACTGATATTTTCGATGGAAATGCCCTGTTTCTAGTGGGTGTTTACGATGACAGTACTATCACTTAGGAAGTGTCTGTACCCTTTGGAGGTGACCTGTGTGGGTCCCTCCCAGTATTCCCGACATGTACTGATGTACAATTCCCTTGTGTCTAGGACAATGACACACATGTGCCCCGAAGCAGGAATTGATTTGATCGATCGATGGCCGTACTTGAACCCTAACACATCCGATCATAAACTAGGTGAGAGATGGACTGTGTTTATTTTTATTAAATTGCTCACATGCTTAGAATTATATGGTTAAATGCAAGTGCTCAAATGCGATGATGATTTGTTACATTTGTCATTTACGATTATAATATGAATTGTATGGAGATGTATAATGAGATACGGTGTGGCCGAGGTGGTACCGGTAAGGATTAAAGTATCGGTATCGACCGTCGTATCTGTCGGCCAAAATTAAGATACATATTGGAGGGTATCATATCTTATCGGAGATACGCTAAAATACGGTAAAGATACACACATAAATGGATAGGAAACATTTTTTTAAATACTTTTACATAAAGAATTTGTTAAAGAAAGCTATTCATAACATCTGTTATGCATAAACACTAAATTGAGGATATCGCACTAAGAATTCAAGGTTTGTAGTTGTCCCATAAATATAAAATCCATGTTTCCAACATTGATATCCATTTTAGTTAGAGAAAAATATGATTGGCAGCAACTTTAGAACAAAAATCCCTCAAAAAATCGTGTTTTCTGAAAAATTACCCATCTTGGCCATTATATGACTGTAGTGCACTGTATCAGTACATACCGATACTGATACATATCGATCGATACATACCGATACGGATACGTATCGATCGATACACATTGACACATACTGAAAAACGTACATTTCACCTCAATTTTATGTTTTTCATAGATTCGTATAGATGCATATCGTATCTTATCGATGTGTATCGACGGTGTATTAATGCATATCGGTATGTATCGCAGGATATATATCGATACGAAAAGATTTTAAAATTTTCATGTATCGTATTGGTGTGTATCGTATCGGTCAGCTAAATTTAAGATACGTATCGAAGGGTATCGTATCGGTATCGGAGACACTTTAAACCATGCATACCGGTACCATGATTGTCGTGTGTTTGGTTGTGTAAGATGGAATCTGGCGTGGCCGAGGTGGTATCGGTGCCGTGATTGGCTTATGTATGTTGCAATCATGCATTGATTATGTGCATTAAAGTTAATTGTAGTGATGGGTTACACTTTGTGGCCAAGGTCTTACGGGCATCATGTACCCTGGGACTACATTTGAAAATGGATAAGCTTCATAGCCGATGATTTGTACCGGTGTCGCATAATCCATACTTAACTGTGATATACATGCTAGATTAGGTAAACGGTCTCAGGTTACACTTTGTGGCCAAGGTCTCATTGGTATCGTGTACTCGGGACTGCATTTGGAGAAGGATTACAATTTGTGGCCGAGGTCTTGCTGGTATCATGTAACTGTATCACTATGAAGGCATATAGAATATATGTGGTTAGGTATCACTCCCTATGCTATGAACCCTTATCGGAATGCAACACCCACGGTACGATGTGATTGTAACCGGAGGTGAGAACCTGTCCTTCGTGGCCGATGATGTACCGGTGCCATGACTGCTAGGAGGGGATCATCAATGGTTTGTTGGGTGACTCATGGACACATATAGGGACCGGCAGGCTTCTATTCACGGCTAAGATTTGTATCCTTGCATAATCGATGTCGGTTCCAAGACGAAGGATACAACCTAATGCGCCGTAGTAGCATTTACCAGATTTAGTTTGTATTGTTAGGTGGATAATATATAAATGAACTGCATCATGAGCATCATGGATAATGTGTTTAATTTCTGTAATCATACATCATAAATTATTATTGCTATTATCTTGCTTGGATGTGCTTGACCCCATCCCTTACTGAGCGAGTTGGAAGGCTCACCCCACGCATACACCCCTTTTTAGATGATGAAGCAGATACCATGGTGCCAATGGCAGGTGACCCAGTATCTTCTGGGTCAGAGTATGGTGTGAACGACTGGTGGATGCCAGAATCGGAGGAGCACGATCAGGACTGTGCTCGCAACCACTGTACTTACACCGCACCGTGAGATTATACATCATATTTTGATACTTTTGGGTATAACTGTGGATTGTGTATATTCTTTCTGAGATTATATTATATGTTATGGATGATTGAAATAGAATAACTAGGTTATTGTTATTATATTATCATTAGACGTTTCCCCATTTTATTTATAATTCCGCTACTATACTCTGATTCCGCTGCTTATGTTGGTTTTGTGATGTGAGATTATGAAAATGTCAAAGTACTGCTATTAGAGATCCTGGTAGATTGGTAAGATAGGTACATGTCTTACTCACACCGTCAGTATTCCTAATGGTAAATTGGGTCTACAGAGAATGGAGTGTGACAGCTATGGTATCAGAGCGCGATACTCTGCCTTAACTCACAATCTCAGCCAAACCATAACTTGGGGAAATCTAATGGTAAATTGGGTCTACAGGGAATGGGGTGTGACAGCTATGGTATGGGAGCGCGATGCTTTACCTTAACTCACAATCTTAGCCAAACCATTACTTGGGGAAGTTAGGGTTAAATAAAAATCTCAAGACAACAATTTTAGAAATTGCACAATTAGAGACAAGCATAGGTGTTAAAGGTGTTTCATTATAATAGATAATTTGAATACACAGCTTACACTTTCATAAGAAAAATAAAGTATTGAAAGCAAAAAATCCTAACTAGCCTAAGTCTAAGAAATTAAACAGCAGAAACAAATGACAAAATGTAAAAATCCTACTCTTGCTGCTCTTGCCATTATTGCTGCTGGTTCTGTCCCTGGCCCTGAGCTTGGTTCGTACCTTGTGTTCTTGGTGGAGGCACCATAATACCAAGACGGAAGACCATTGCCTGCATTTGTGCCGCTAGGGAGGCCACTTTATTGTCCATAAGACAATAGGTCCTGTCTATGCTGTTGAGGCCACTCTACTCCTCATCAGAGATGCGGTGGTGTCTAGGTGGGCCATAACATCATTGAGACCGTAAGGCCTCGCACCCCTAGTTCCCCGAGAAGTAGAAGCAGCCATAGAACCCATAGTCTAGGGATCAGGTGGTGGAGTCCCACCAACCCCAGCAGCTTCTCCTGCACCACCCACACCTCCACCAACATCACCGACATTGCCAACGACATTATCGGCACCACCACCCTCTACCTCTATAGGATGATGACCCTCTCTTGGGATAGGAGTCACCTCCCTTAGATCTATAGTCATCTTCCTCAGAGAATCTTGGTTCAAGTCTGTGACCTCTTCACCCAAGCATGTCTCTCCCTCCAAGTCCACCCCAAAGCAACAGAAGATGTCAGTGAATATTCTTCCATAGCATAGGCTTCCCGCTTGACAATCCACTCCTTCGACCCGAAGCACCATGGTCCACATAAGGAGGTAAGGAAGACGTAACTACGCCTCCATGTACACACAATAGGTCATGTAGGCTTGTAGTGCGGATACCTCATCATAATGTCCCCAAGTGTGGAGGACATTCAACTGAATCACACGACAAACAACCTTTGGAGTAGCAAAATAGTTGACTGAACGGTTCCAACCCTTGGCTTCCTTAGTCAGCATGTCGTTGATCTCCTGAAAGGTATCGGGACTCTGGAATTCATATGCCAGAGTCTGAATCGGGCAGTACACTAGGTTGCCGGCATTGCTGACCATCAGAATATTGGCCAACTGCCCCATGTCAAAGGAGATCTCCACCCCCTTCACATAGGAGGTGATCCGCATCTCTTTGGTACCTCGGTTCACACATTGCAAGTTGGAGTAGAATAACCTGACCAGTGTGGGGTAGTAGTACTTATTGGGTTTTAAGATACGATACCACCCAACCTTGTCAAACCGTTAATGGAGACGGAATGCACGAAAGTGTCCTCACATAGACTCTCGGGTCCACATTGCAGTGCTCAAAGAGTTCCCAACAGTCTCGCTCAGCCACAAAGCAGAACATGATGGGGTTGAACTGAACGGCGGCGTCTTGCTCCTCTTGTTCAACAGCACGTCGGGTATGTACACGGCATCCAGACATTGTTGCAATGTGATTCCTAAGGATTTAGGATGAAAAACCAGATTCAATGGCTGAAGGAACATACCTTTGGTGCGAATGCGGGGCCGATTGATCATAAAATAGCGAGAGGAAGGTAGGGAATGGATAGCAAAATCCTTTTTGGCCATTTCCACACCTTTCCCACAAAGTGAAAATAGGGTTTTGTACAAAGGAACCAAGACTCGAGCCTATTCATAGCCATTTTGGTGCCACTGGAAACACTGGGCATGCTTCCGGTGCCCAGAAGGATTGGGCTAATAAGTTACCCCTTGCCTTATAGGCATATTGGACTTCTATACGATCCTTTACAGGGGCAACCCCTTTTCTCTTTAGTATATAGGGTTGAGGTAGTTCTACCCGTGGAAATCCTAGTACCATCCCTAAGGGTGCTCCTTGATAGTCAGCTACCTGAAGGAGAGTGGGTGAAGGCCAGACATGATGAGCTCAATTTTCTCGATGAAAAGCATATGAAAGCCATGGATAATCAGAACAAGTATCAACTGAGAATGGCTAGGGCCTTTAACAAAAATGTGAAGCCCTGCCACACAGAGCAATGGAAACTTATTCTTCGAGAACAAAGAGCCCCAATTCATGATCCTAGAGAAAAATTCAGGCCCAACTGAAGTGGTCCATTCACTGTCAAAGAAATTCTACTAGGTAAAGTTTTGAAACTCATAGACCATAATGGCGAAGAAATACCCAGACAAGTCAATATGGATCAACTCAAGAAATATTATGTTTGAAAGGGTGAATGGCCTGAACTACGTTAGATCTGAATCCTTTCGAGGGATACGTAGGCAACTTGACATGTGCAAGTGTTGTCTCAACCATCTAAAGGCAATAAATTGGTTCCTCGATTGATAATCAAAGTATCTTAAAAGATCATCATAGTTTGTGTCCCCTAAGAATCGCCATTTGGCATTAAAGGCCATTAGGTATCCATCATCCACCCATTGGTCCGACACTTCTTATCCAGGATTTTATCCCCCAAAAATCACCATTTTGTATAAAAGACCATTAGGTATCTATCATCCACCAATTGGTCCATCAATTCTTATCAAGGATTCCATCCCCTAAAAGAAAATCGCCACCCAGCATCAGTTTATCAAGGCCAGTTTATTCCCCATCCTTGATCAGTAAAAAAAAAAAGAAGAGCTTGATGCAGCAGTGGTAAAGGCTTGTTTGAGTCATTAGCTAATGAGTAAGGCTTTGATAAATTATCATATCTCTTGTGTTTGTGATGGTTTCAGGAAAAGTCATGAGCTTGTTAGATGAGATGTTGAGGAAATGGACCTTAGACATGAACATGAGGGCATCGGGATTGCTGGAATTTATGAATGTGTCATTCCTCGATCGGATCAGGTGTGTGAAATTATATCATCAGTTACTCTGGAAGGTGCCTCAACATTGGGATGCTAATTTGCATGTATTTTGGTTTGGATTAGTCGAGATCTACCCAACTCTCGAAGAATTTTGGGTTTATATGTTATCCCCGCGCAAAGGCAGGTTGTTCCAACCATATTTGAAGAGAGATTTTTTTAGAGGAAATTCAAGACTTCTTCGGACGCAAAGAAGAGGAAGTGAAGTAATTTGTCAGATACGGGAAGATTGACATTCTGAAAGTGGTCCGGGTCTTCATCCAATATCTACTAATGGGAGAAATCCACCAACAGAGATCAAAAGATACTTATTTACTTTGCATGATAGCTTGCTATGTTCTCTGACTCCTAGGCATGGTGCACTACCCGTGCTAATTGAGGTAGTAAAATAGTTTAAGAAAGGAGGTGACATCATCCCTACGATTTTTCCAGAAACATTCAAGGGATTCAATGACATAAGCCATGGCCACAGATTTAGACTAGATCATTATCAAGGGAGTCCTATTATTTTTTATATTTGGCCCCTCGAGAAACTAAAGTTAACTAAACCATTAAAAGGAGGCCCACTTGGAGCTATTTGCTACCAGGACAAGAGGGAAGTTCTGGAATTTTTTACCTTATCATTGTTTGGGAGAAGTACCTGCAAGAAAGGGCTATGCAAGATATCGTATGGAGATGCCCAGGGAGGCCATAAGAAGATATTTTGATGAAGACCCCTGGCTACAAATATGTCAGGTTGATGGGATTGACTCACACATCCTTTTATTTGCCTATGTACATCAGCCGACAAGATGGGCTCGAGGTAAAGGACCCAGAGGAGTTAGTGAACTTTCACCCACTTAAAGAGTTATCTCCCCACTTTGTTACTCACCTAACTTGTCTGTGGTAGGAAAATCGTTCCCCTTTTCATGTAATTCACTTGGGAATAGAATGAGGAATTGTTTCGATTCTTGTGTTATCCCGATTATTCTAATTATGATTTAAGTTAAGGAATTGATTACGCCTAAACATTGCAAATCACGAAAAAAAAAGAGGTTTTCTTTGTACCAAAGAAATGTTTTCATTCATAAGATGCTAAAATAAAATGATGAACGAACAAGGGGGAGGGAAAAAGAAAATGGAAAATATACATGTGTTTGTGTTTACACAAAATACAGGAACAAATCCCTATGGGTCAAAAGTCATCATCTGAATCATACTCTAAATCATCCCCATGGAGTACCAGGAAACCTGCGTATGCTAGTCCAGTCTGCTCCAGCCTTTGTGTTTTGTCCTGAATCAGTGCATCCTACTGTGTAATTTCTTGCTCATAGGAACTAACTTGGCTCTCCAAGGTGGCAATCCCCTCCCATCCTAAGGAATATAGGAAAGGATCAAGAAGAAAATAATGAAAGATTAAAATACCTTGGCAACCATTGTCTCGCATAGGCCATAATGCATCTCCTAATCTTAGATTAGACCTCCGGAGACACCTGAGAAAGAGCATGTCAGCTAGAGGAAGTCAAGAGTCAATTAAAGGATGATCAGGTACTCATATAGTCATAAGGAATGGGCAGCCCAAGGGAAGCATCTACATCTATCTTCTGCCCCAGAAGATGACGGAGAATGGGGTTGGCAGCATTGGGATAGTTCAAAGCGGGGAAGCCACAGAAGGGGATACTAGCAACTCTGAGAGACCCACCTGCACTAGTAGAGGGTCCCGCTTGTGAAGGATCAATAGTACTGACGTGCAACCGAATAGTAAAAGGATCTACACGTCATGCTCTCCCCTGAAAGAACATCAGTTAAGACCAAAATAAGAAAGAATTTGAAGGAAATACTCAAGAAAGGGTAACATACCACTGGACCATCAGGACCAAGAGGGGTGCACACTGTCTCTTCCTCTAGGAAGGCTCTGTAGTGTTTATCGCAGTCAAAAAATGAGTCATCCCATACTCCGTTAGCCAAACTCTCCATCTCGTCAGCAGGGATGATCTCTGGGCAGTGCATAGTGGGTGGAGGAAGACCGAGAGAGAAGCGAGACTCGACATCCGATCACTGGGGTAGTACTTTTTCTCCCAGATACCAGATGTCGCCCCATATGCGTCGAAAAAAGTACTCAGTTCTCTGATAGGTCTCTAGCCAATGCGACTCCTTCAGAATCTAGAAATACGAGGCACCGGAATGGTCTCTAAGTGACCTACAAATCCAAGGAAAAGTAAGTACAACATAAGATAAAAGGAATTTCAGTGTCAAATATGGCATACCTTGGTGAGATCGTTCAAAGGAGAACAAGTAGTGTTCCCTAGAGGATGGCACCGAGCCCTGATCAACAGATTGTCTCCCCACCTCGTGGCTATAGGGAAGAAGAATGCTTGAGGATCCTTCAGTCTGGAAGCTATAGTCCCCAAGTGCTCAAAGCACCAAGGCTATTTCAAGAGATCAAAGTAAGAAAGTGTAATCCAAATGAATAAAAGGAAATGGGTACAAGAAGGAAAATTACCTGGAGGATGAAGCCCGCTCCCTTGAGCCCTCAGTCTCCATATGACAAAAAGTCTAGGGTCCGTAGGAGATATGCATAGGTGGCCCCACCCTAATCTCAAGAATCTATCTCCCCAAGATTTCGAAGGAAGAATGCCATACGAATGTCTACTCCCCCTCGGAGGTCACCAAAAAGGCGCTGACCCACAAGAAATAGCAAGAAAGAACAGGCCACTTATGCCATGTTGTCTGGATTCACACCTAGGCAGATTTTCCACCATCATGCACTAATCTTTCCTAGACGGATGTGTGTCTGGTCAGCCGCAATGGTAAGGCCTGTCAAGTTTGTAAACTCTTTGACAATCGGAGTCCCAAGTAGAGTCATGGGTCGACCCCCAAAGGGGATGCCTATCAAGGCATAAAAGCACAGAGGCATAATGGTGATCTTGCCAACAGGAAGATGAAAAGAATAAATACTCGGCCACCATCGCTCCATCAGGGCTCCCACCAGTGCCGGATTGAACGTCCGGGTCTCTACAAGGGCTAACCGACACAGATATGATGCATCAACCATTTCCTTCACTTTACGAGGAAGTATCCTATACAATGATTGAACCATGTTCGGATTGCTATACAGGGCCAAGGTAGGAAGTATCCTGTACCAAGTTCCCTCCCCTTATACTAATGGAAATAACATTAGCATAAAGGGCCCGAAAGTTGGTCTGGTTAGAGATTTAGGGTACACGTCAGGTTGTAGAGTTGGGAAGGTGTTAGGCACCCAATCTACCCGGTTCAACCAGTCTTCCTACTAGATGCTTAAGAATGAACATTTTCCACAATTATTCCTATTTCACATGCATGGTTAAATTATCACACATATATACATTGACTGAATTTAAATAATTATGTACACTAAAACAAGGTCAGTGTAAAGTCTACATTATGCTAATTTTGGTTGAGAAATTATACCTGAGCTTGACCCCTATTTTGGGTCAAGAGGGGTAGACCCCTAATCAGTACTGGCACGAGCTTTTTTGTGGATTCTCCTAGCTTAGGGGAAGATGACCTCCAACTTCCTTTTTCAAGAGATGCTAACTGTGGTAATATTTGGGCAATGTTCCAGTTAGGAATGATTACTTTCGGGCTTAGACTGAGGTGTCAATTTGACAGAGTTTCTACTAAGGATGGGCTACTTCTGAATTTTGGCTGAGGTGACACTCTGACAGAGTTGCTACTGGGGATAGGCTATGGGAGGGTTAGGTTGGGGTAGCACTCCGGCCGAGCTTCCACTAGGATAGGAATGGGAGGGTTAGGCTAAGGTGGCATTCCAGTAGAGCTTCCACTGGGGATAGGTTTATGGGAGGGCTAGGCTGAGGTGGCACTTCGACAGAGCTTTCATTGGGAATAGTTTGAAACTTAATATATTAAGGAACTTTGAAGGCCTGAAAAATACTTTGGATCTTATGAAGATCGCTTCGAAGGCTTGATGAACCTCAAAGGGGGAGGGGAGACTAAGGCAAATACACAAGATGCTTACTTAAAAAAGCAGAAGATTGAAGAACTTCAAAGGCCCAAAGAACACTTCGAACCTTATGAAGATCTCTCCGAAGATTTGAAGAATCTCAAGGGGGGAGGGGAAGAGAGAGGCAGAGCTTCTCTACAAGGGGTGCTCACTAGGAGACTTGAGTGTGAAAAACCAAATAGAGGGGGGAGGTATTTATAGATTTTTTGAACCAACGGGGAGAAAGGAGGAATTTCCTTGGCCAATGGGATTAAAAAGTGATTTTTCTAAACCATTGGGGTAACAATGGGATGAAGGGTGAATTTCTTGGACCAATGGGATGAAGGGTGAATTTCTTTGGCAAATGAGGTGTAGAGATACATTTTTGGGCCAAAGAGATGAAAAGATGCATTTTTGGGCCAATGGGAGGTTGCAGTGTAGGGTACGCTAGTGGGGCGGTTCAAAGTGCACAAATGGGTGAAGGGAGAATCTCTTCATAACTCATGTCATCGGAGTGAAGATTCCTACTATCGACGGAAGCAATGGGGCTGGGTAAGGGTGTGCCCGGCAAGGTAGGGAGGGGCACATAAGATAGGGTCTACATGGGGCAAACATGAGGCAGGTTGTCACGCGGGGCAGGCAAAAAGCGCGCAAGTGTGTCAAGCAGGGGGCCGTGCGAAGCAGGCAGGGGCACGCGCAAAAGGTAGCAAGGGTGCGCGCAAGGCAGCGGGGGAATGCTAGGCTCGCAAGGCATGCGGGGGCGTGCACAAGGCAGCGGGGGTGTGTGAGGCTCATGGGGGCACATGCAGGGCAATGGGGGTGCGCAAGGCACACAGGGGTGTGCGCAGGGCAGCAGCGGCATGTGAGGCTCACGGGGGCATGTAAGGCACGCAGGGCCGCACTTAGGGCAATAGGGGCATGCGAGGCTCAAGGGGGGCTCACAAGGTAGTAGGGGTGCATGAGGTAGGCAGAGGCACGTGCGAGGTAAGTAGGGGCACACACGAGGTAGCCAGGTGCATGCATGAGGCAGGCTGGGGCACCTGCAGGGCAAGCAGGGAGCGCGCGAGGTGTGAAATTTCAAGAATGGTTGCAAGAGATCTGACTGTTCGATTTTGATGTACCATATATTGTTGGAATCGTGATTCCAAGTATGATCCATCTGTATGGTCATTTTGAACCAGATTCCTTCATATATAAGAAGTCATAATTGGACCCTTCTTTTCTCTCCCATGAGATTCTTGGGAATCTTAGGTGGGTATGGAATCTTTCTGGGTTGGGTTACCTCAGTCAACCATCATCTTTGTTGATCGAAAGTGAGAGGTCATGTCCATGATCCATAAGTCATCATAGCCAGATGAGGGTGACAAAATTGGGTGTCTATAGTAGGATTTTCATATGATTATTNGGCCTTATGGGTTATTATAGTCCCTACCTATTCCGGAGTGAAAATGGGAGAATATTACTATAGACTTTGTCACAGGCCTACCCCATACACAGAAAGGTATGGATGCCATTTGGGTAGTTGACCAAGGTAGCTCACTTTATCCCAATCAAGATCACATTTTCTATGGACAAGTTGGCCAAGTTGTATGTTGATAACATCATCAGGTTGCAAGTTTTGGACATGTGTGCGGAAGGCTATGGGCACATAGTTGGCTTTCAGCATTGTCTTTCACCCTCTGACTGATGGTTAATCGGAGAGGACTATTCAGACATTGGAGGACCCACTCCGAGCATGTGCCTTGGATATGAGTTATAGTTGGGATGAGCACATTTTCCTTATCAAGTTCTCCTACAATAATAGTTATCAGACCACCGTCGGAATGTCCCATTTGGCACGGTATGGTAGTGAATGCCGAACTCCATTCTATTGGGATGAGGTTGGTGAGAGGCATATTTTGGGTCCAGACTTGATACAGGCTAGTGAGAAGGTGAATGTGATCAGAGAAAGGACCAAGGCAGCTTAGTCTAGGCAGAAAAGCTACGTGGATGTTAAGAGGAAACATCTAGAGTTTGGTGTTAGAGACAAGGTGTTCTTGCGGATCTCCCTAGGGTAAAGGGGTGATGCTGCTCGACAAGAAGGGAAAGCTTAGTCCAAGGTTTATGGGACCGTATGACGTACTAGAGAGGATTGGACTAGTAGCATACTTGATAGCTTTACCGCCAGAGTGGGAAGGTACCCATGATGTCTTCCATGTTTCTATATTGAGGAAGTACATTCCTAACCCCACTCACGTCTTGACTATATACCCCGTGAGTTGGACGAGGATTTTGCCTAGGTGGAGTATCCGAAGAAGATTGTTGATCGGAAGGACTATGTTCTTGGTAATCGCACTATTTCCTTTGTCAAAGTGAAATGGATGAACCACCTCGAACTGGTGGAGCAGGAGAGGCATATATGGCAAAAGGATCCTGAGGAATGAAGCTTGGAACTATTACTGGAAGCGGTTGTTGTTGCCTTTGTCGAGATGAGGCAAAAGGAGTCTGTGGTTGCTGGATTTGTTGAAGTTGAGCTTCAAGATATCGGAGATGCTTTTCTTTTTGTCTAATAAGGGCAAAGTTGTAGTAGTATCAGCAACACTGGAGGCAATTCCAGCAAGTTCAGTATGGACCTAATCAATATCTCGGTGGAGAGACTGTAGAAGATGATCATGATGGGTTAAAGTGCCATAAGTTTGTTGAGTTTGGGCCAATATTCTCTCAAGATATTGGTTCAGAACGGTGGTATTTTCTGCCTGCCAATTCAAAGCTGCTTCAGCAAGAGAAATTGCTTCAGATTGACCCGTAGCACGAATTAAAGGTTTGACTTTCCAAATTTGTCGAATGCCATGAACATCTAGACCAGAATCATGGAGTTCTGGAAAAGATTTAAAAGGGGAGGAAGAAGAAGAACCTGGAGTGTACATACAACAGGGAGGAATAATAGGAGGGGATAAATCTGGTTTTGGAGGAGATTTGCAAGTAGAGGGAGGTGTGGATGGAACCTTGGTATCCCCGTACTTGACAAAAAAAAGGTAGTTGGAGTCATCACTGAGGGGACCAACAGAGGAATCACCTGCCTCATATCGTTCTTGTAAATATTGTTGAGAAGACTTTCATCTAGAAGAACGGTGAGGAGGAGGGAAGTCATCTTCAGAGTCTTGTAGACAATCATCACAATCACAGAGGTCAAAGTATTTATGACCAGTAACGGGATCTTAGAAGAAATAGATTAGGTCTCCCTTGAATCAAAAGATTTGATAGGAATTTTTTCTTGAATCATACCAAAAGAGGTTGGAAACGGAGAAGGACAAGTTTTGATGGGTTGGAGGAGGAAACCGAATTTCTACCTCACCATTAGGATGGGTGACATATTCTGGATTTGTAGACTGGACTAGCTTTGGAGGGGTCTGTGGTTGAGAAGCTAACACTTGTTGTTCATAAGCTGTAACCCAAGAAGAGGGAAGGAGATGAAGGAGTTGGTCTCTGGAAATTTGTCGCAGAACATAGGTACAACAAGGGACTTGGTTAGAGTCTATAGTTATGAACAAAGCATCTTTAGAATGGCCTGTGAGAAGATCAAATGCATGGTTTTGTAAACGATAAGCCATTTGGTAATGCAATGTTGCAGCCTTGGCAATAACATTCTAGGGAACACCAGTAATTTGGAATTGGAATTTTAGACTAGTGGGAAGAAGAGGGTCGAACAGTGGAATATTAAAATTAGGGTACAGTGTTAAGAACACTGTTCCTAAATTCAGGGTTATTTGAACAATAGTGATCACGGCATGTTGATATCGTAAAAATTGACTGTCAAGATGGGCTACATAGGAAAACCACTGGAAGTCCTTTCCTCCCATGAAAGGAGAGAGAAAATTTAATGGCTCCGAGATGAAGATGGGTATATCCTTGTTGGATCCACTGAGGGATCAACTCCAAGGGTATCTCAAGAGTGAAGAGTTGTTCCTTTTTAGTAGTAGGGACTTGAAATTGATCAAAGCAAGATGCTTGGACTAATTCTTTCAAAGGTGGAGTCTTTTTAGGCTTAAGAAGAGTTGTCCATTTTGAGGGTGTAGGAGTTTTGGGGAAAATAGTGTATGGATTAAGAAGTGGTGTAGGGGTAGCAGGGATGACTTGATCATTAGGAATATAAGAAAGTTCATAGAGGTACTAAAGAAGAAGAAGAAGAAGATTTGGATGAAGAGGATCGACGGGGGGAAGAAAAAAGAGAAGAAGAACGCGAAGCCATAAGGGTTTTCAGTAAAGATAACTTGGCAAAAACCAAATTTGAACTATCACAACTCATTGGAGAAACTGAAGTAGGTAAAGACATAGCTAGTCGAGGCCGATCAAGAACCCCCTGATCATAGTACCTAACTGCAAAGCAACCCGAGCCAAAAAGGGCATTGAACGGCATCCTTAGCCTGGAAGCCCACAACGCTCAAGGGTCTTTTTCTATTAGTAGGAACCATAAGCAGGGATTACTTGCAAAAGGGCATGGCCTAGACTGTATCTTTAACTACAACAAGCTCAATCCAGTAGAGAGTGATAGCCATAGAAGAATTTTAGCCGGAGAGAAAGAAGGGGACTTTTTCTACTGAGGAATTGAAAGAACTTCAGAGACAACAACGTGCTCTTCCAAAACGAACACGAGCAACCAGAGGTCGTGCCTGTGGAAGACTTCCCAGCATAGACATCCACTGCTGCACTTATGGATCTTAGCAATTATGAAGACGAATTTGTAGATGCCCTAGCAGCACCACCTCCTTTTACCCCTTATCCTATGCCTGTCCCATACCCGGTGCCACCACCTCCTTTTACCCCTTATCCTATGCCTGTCCCATACCCGGTGCCACCACCACCATTACCACATGTGTCAAACCCACTACCCAGTTCTCAGGCTACTGCATCGGCTACCCCTGCGTCTACTCAACCACCTAAGTCCATTCATACCATTGTTTCCCCCCTCGGAAAATACTTTATCTGAGTATCTTACAAACCTTACCATCCCCGATCCTCTTCATTCTTTGATGAATGAAGGACCACAACCTGTGGCACCGCATGTTTCAGAAATGGATGATGACCCTGAAATATAGAATCCTGAAGATCCACTTAGACCACCTACTGCCCCATCTATACCTTATACCCCATATCAAAACCAGGACCCTAAACAGTTTTTCACCCTGGATGACATCCCTGTTCCTAAATGGGCATCATGAATTGCAGATTTTCATGCATGGATCAATGCCGAATTACTTCATGAAGGAGCCTCCACTGTCACTGTCTTGTCTAAGTTTGTTGCAAGACTTCAAGGAAAACTCAGGGAATGGTATTTAGCTCTTGGCCCTTACAGACAACTGTAACTTGTGCAACTTACTGAGAGCCAGTTTATTACCACCCTCTATCAAGAGTTTCTCGGCCCAGTTTCAAATGATCTCTCTAAAGCCCGTGATGAATTTCTCCAAATGAAATGTTGTTCTCTACTCAAACTAGATCTCGACAAACATTTCTCAAGAATGATTGACCGATTTCATAAAATCGATGGAATTAATGATGAAAATCTCAAACAAGTTTTCTAAAACTCTCTCCCAGAGCCTCTTGGCGCAGATACACAATAGTTTTTGAGAAACCAGAACATTCCTCTAGCTTCATGTACTATTGGTTCTCTTTACAGCTATGCTTTCACTGCCCTTGATAAGCTTTGCAATATCAAAAATGTCTGGAAAGATTTACAAGATCGTTCTGATAAAGTCTCCTTTGCCTGTGATACTTCTTATCTCAAAATTAAGTGCAAATGTGACAAATCTTGTGATTGTTCTACCCAGAAGTCTTCTCACCACAGACGGTTTCCCCCTTTCTCTCACCATCAGAAATGGAAACCAACGAAGAAGTTCTCCTTCCGATCTCCAAAGAAAAAATGGAGATTTCTCAGAAAAAAGCAATTTAGAGGAAAGAACAAGTCTACTGCTTGTTATGTCTATGGGAAGAACGGACATTTTGCAAAAAGTTATCCTATGTCTCGCAAGAAAGATAAGGTCATGCACATGCTATCTTCTCTTCACCATGAACATCTTCAAGATGCAGACCTCGAATCTTTATACTCTCTCGATGAAGCACCTACAGATCTTTCTCTATTTGCTATTGATTTTTCAACTACAAACTCAGACCCAGAGTCTTCCCTCCCCGAGTCCGAGGATTTTGATCCCCTCTACCAAGTGATCCCTTTCCTTTCCCCTTCTCAAACCAGCCTCCAATCTTCTCTTCTCCCATGCCAAGCAGTTTCTCTCCCTCATGTCTTAGTCCAAATAATCCCTGAACCTTATGCCAAACCTATAAAACTTATTGCCTTCCTAGACACAAGGAGCTGCTACAACAATCCTAAACCCAAGAGTTCTCCCCAAACCCTTTTGGAAAACTCAAGATCCACCCCTACCTTTCCTTGCAGCTAATGGTGAAATTTTCCATATCACCCTAGTGTCTAAACATCCCATAAAAATCCAACTTCTCCCTACCTTGTTTGTTACCCATACAGTTCTAGGAACCCATTTTCCAGGCAAAGACCTCATCATAGGTTTTGATGTCCTTAGCCATCTCCCTCTCTGATGGACTCCCCAAGGTCTTGTGTATAAACAACAGCTTCTTCCCTGGTCTCCTATTTCTAACCTCTTTTTTGCAGGACCATCTATGTTTGAAGAAATCAAAGCACATATCCTCACAACATTATGTGTAGAATCTCATTCGGATTTTCTCACCAAGTGTTCCCGTCCTTTATGGCAGAACCCTGACTTCTTCATTACACTTCCTTTAAAGAAAAATGAGGATGTCAATCCAACAAAAGCCAGCCATCAAGGACTGAATCCGGATCATCTTTCATTAGCCATTCAAGAGATTCAGCAATTACAGTCCCAAGGTCTTTTAAAACCAACTCTTTCTCTATGGGCATGCCAAGCATTTTATGTCAACAAACGAGCAGAAAAAGTTCGTGGAAAATTGAGAATGGTGATTAATTATCGGCCGTTAAATTTCTTCTTGGCTGATGAGAAATTTCCACTTCGGACTCGCCCGACTTTGCTCCTCCAGTTAGCCTATGCCACTGTCTTCTCCAAGTTTGACCTTAAAGCAGGATTTTGGCAACTTGGGATTGTCCCAGAGGACAGACCAAAGACAGTCTTTTGTATTCTAGGCTACCATATACAATGGACAGTAATGCCTTTTGGTCTAAAGACAACTCCATCTATCTTCCAGAGAGCCATGATGAAGATCTTTACTCCCATCCAAGACCATGCTCTTATATATATTGATGATATTCTTCTCTTTTCTAAATATGAGACAGAACATCTTCGGCTCCTCCATCAATTTCATCAGATTGTTTAAGATTATGGTCTTATGCTCTCTCTTAAGAAGATGCAAATTGGCATCCCTACTATTGATTTTCTCGGAGTGACCATCTCCAAAGGGCAATATAATCTTCAGCCCCATATTTTAATCTCATTACAATTGTTTCCCGATGGCCCTCTGACAAAAAATCAAGTTCAACAATTTCTTGGGATAGTCAATTATATGACAGAGTTTCTTCCACAGCAGATCATACATATTTCCTTGCTTCACCAGCTTTTGCGCAAAAAATCCCCTTCTTGGTCTTCTGCGCATACGTTGGCAGTTCAAGCTCTGAAGAAACTTTCTGCGAATCTTCCCACTCTCCATATTCCCTGTACTGGAAAAATAATTTTACAAATAGATGCTAGTGATACCCACTGGGGTGCAGTCCTCCTTGAAGAACAGACTCCAAACACCAAAAGAACTGTTTATGGATACAAGAGTGGATCTTTCAAACCTTCTGAAGCCCATTATCATTCTACTTTCAAAGAAATCTTAGCAGTCAAGCGTGGCATAGAAAAAATCCAATTTCATCTGATCAGACATAAGTTCCTCGCTGAACTTGACATGTCTAGTTTTCCATGCATGCTTGAATTTTGACAGAAGGTTCTTCCTCAAGCACTTCTCCGATGGGCTCAGTGGTTCTCCCAATGGTCTTTTGATGTTAACCACATAAAAGGAAAAGAAAATGTTTTGGCAGATTTCCTTTCCCGACCTACCTCAACCTTTGCCATCTACTGTTCCCCATAACCCCTGGTGCCTCTACTTCTTAGTCTCCACCACCTGGCCATAACTTCTGTTGTTCTCTTCCCCCAAGCCTTCCTCCAGAAATTATCCAAGACCTAAACCAATGAAGAGTCATTCCCTATAGTAAGACTACAGCTATCCAACTCCTCACAATTGCCCTTCGCCGTGAAGGAATAGTCTTACCAGGAAGCTCTTTTCATCCTGACTTCCCTTACCTTACCCTTTTCTCCTTTACCACCTTACAAGAACTACAAGACCTTCCTCTTATATACAAATGTATCTTTTGGCACCTTTGCTCAGCCTACACTATTGCCATGAGCCTCCCCCTAAGCATTATCCACTGGTTTACTTCTCTCTGGATATTTCCCAACCGAGGAATTTATCGCCCTAACCTAACAATCCTCCACTTTTTATAACTCTTTGCCCCTATACCTCACTGGTTTCACCTTTTTTCCTCTTATCTTCCAGAAGAAGATAACCCAAACCAACACTATATTACCATCCTTTTTCACCGGCCTCCTCTCATTCACCAAACCTTTGACCATCAGCAACCCTGCCATTACATCCATTACAATTCTGATTTCCATGTGTTAAACATCAGGACTTATGAACTCTATACCAATCGAGTTCAGCACCAAAATGAATGGAGATCTTTTTTGGCTACTATGTGTGCTGCTAATGATGTCCTCCCAAGTCAGGTCCCAATCCCACTTCTCCTCCGCCATGATACTGCATGGGAACTCCATCAAATTGGCAGACTCACTGATCCACGTATTGGCCAACTACTTGATGCCTACAATGACTGGTTGATTGATACTGCCAGTTTTTACCCAGCCAGTAGCTCCGATAGTCCTGACAGCTACAACTAGAAGGATGGTCCCACTTATTATCTCGGCTTGTGTGTTTTGTTTGTATCTGAAATAATTATGTATTGTGTACGTGGTGTGTTGTGCCCGTGTCTAGTCGTAGGGTCCATATGTTTGTATGTGACTTTATGTTTGGAATCCTATGTGACTTTCTTCTTGTATTTGCTGTATATATAAAGCCTTATGAAGAAATAAAGATCTATGATCCGATCCTTGTGTGAAAATATTCAAAAAATGCAAGATGAAATGATGAAGCAGTATCCTGGATTGTTTGATTTGCCAGGTATATTCAATTTCGAGGACAAAATTCTTGTAAGGTGGGGGGAATGTTACACTCATGCCCTAATCCGATCTAATTTGAATTGTTGTGATAGGCCTTAGACCAGAGATCAAAAGTACAACTGGGTTTTAGCTCGCGGTTGTACATTGTCGAAGGGGTAGAGATGACCCCACATGTTCGTGCATCGCATGCCTATCTAACTAGAGGGGATTCATACCTTCTGATTCCAAATGGTAAGTGACCCGACTCCCCACACTTGAATTCCGACATGCATCAAAATTGTTGAATAGCCTTAAGCATGTCCGAGGGGAACCACCCATGTGAGACCAGCCTTCGGATAGCAAGCTGTCTGACCATTGGAAACAAGCCACCAGAAGTAGCCTAGGCCTAGATCCAGTGTCTGTTTTGATGGGTTGACAGGCTACTATCGGGGTTCTGATGCCCATGGTTCTCGCCACTCGCATCATAAATGGTTCTGGATGATCCCAAATCATCCTCCACACCTTCCTTGTGATGTGAGCACTTTATAGACCTAAAATGGTTGGGTCCTCATGCCCCGAAATTCATTTTAACGCAATTGGTCGAAAAGGGGTCCAACCCAAACAGACCCTAAGGTCCACTTAAGTTATAATTTGGGAAATGAATCCTCATTTCCCTTGTACTCAACGTAGGAGAGGAAGAAGGAGAAGGTTGGAGGCTTACCTTGGTGCCAGCTACCGCCTTGTTGCCGGCTACCGCCTTGTTGCCGGCTACCGCCTTGTTGCCGGAGGTAAATACAACCTTTCATACCACTCTCTTTATTTTGACCTAGACAAACCTAGGTATGGATGGAATCTTGGTGTACAAACCATGTTAAGGTTATAGAATGGGTGTTCTACCCCCCCCCCGGATGTTATTGTCGAGCTCGAACCAAGCTCGATGAGCTCCGACAACATGTATTGCCAAAAGACCAACTAAGGTTTTGATCATTTGATCGATGTATCCCCCAAACGGCTTAGTGGAATTGGAATTTTCTTGGCTTAGAATGATGCTAGGAACATCCCCTACAAAGTCCACGGAACAAATCTCGACGATCAGGCCCGAGCCGAAAAACCCCAAAATGGGTGGACTACCCTGAACCACCACCCGAAATAGCCCACTGGATCCACTAGGTCGATTTTTGGTGGACATGTGAACCTTACATGCTCTCTGTCACCTCTATCGGAAACAGGACTGATATTTCTGGTGGAAATGCCCTATTTCCGGTGGGTGTTTCCGATGATAGTACTATCACTTAGGAACAGTGTCTGTACCAGTTGGGGGTGACCTGTGTGGGGCCCTCCTGATATTCCCGACGCCTACTGATGTATGATTTCCTTGTTTCTAGGATGGTGACGCGCATGTGCCCTAAAGCCAGAATTGATTTGATCGATCGATGGCCGTGCTTGAACCCGAACACACCCGATTGTAAACCAGGTGAGGGATGGATTGTGTTTATTTTTATTAAATTTCTCACATGCTTAGAATTATATGTTTAATTGCAAATGCTCAAATGCGATGATAATATGTTACATTTGTCATTTACGATTATAATATGAATTGTATGGAGATGTATGACGAGATCCGGTGTGGCGGAGGTGGCACCGGTATCGTGATCGTCATGTGTTTGGTTGTGTAAGACAAAATCCAACGTGGTCGAGGGGGTACCAGTGCCGTGATTGCTGTATGTATGTTGCATTCATGCTTTGATTATGTGCATTAGAGTTAGTTATAGTCGCGGGTTACATTTTGTGGCCAAGGTCTCGCTGGCATCGTGTACCCCAGGACTACATTTGGAAATGGATAAGCTTCATGGCCGATGATTTGTACCAGTGTCGCATAGTCCATACTTAACTGTGATATGCATGCTAGATTAGGTAAGTAGTCTGGGGTTATACTTTGTGGTCAAGGTCTCATAGGTATCATGTACCCGGGACTGTATTTGGAGAAGGATTACACTTTGTGGCTGAGGTCTTGTCGGTATCGTGTAATTCATACTAACTATATCACTATGAAGGCATATAGAATATATGTGATTAGGTATCACTCCCTATGCCACGAACCCTTGCCAACGGGAGTTGAGGTGTTGGATAACCCATTGTGGCATGTTCGATGTGCCTTTACGGAATGCCACACCCGTGGTTTGATGTGATTGTAACTGGAGGTAGGAACCTGTCTGGCGTGGCCGATAATGTACCGGTGCCATGACTGCCAGGAGGGGTTTATCAGGGGTTTGTTGGGTGACTCATGGATGCATACGAGGACTGGTAGGCTTCTATTCATGCCTAGGGTTTGTTTCCTTGCGTAGTCGATGTCGGTTCCGAGACGAAGGATACAACCTAATGCGCCGTAATAGCATTTACCAGACTTAGTTTACATTGTTAAGTGGATATATATAAATAAACTGCATCACGAGCATCATAGACTGTGTTTTATTTCTGCAATCATGCATCATAAATTATTACTGCTATTGTCTTGCTTGGATGTGCTTGACCTCACCCCTCACTGAGTGAGTTGGAAAGCTCACCTCATGCATACACCCTTTTTCGGATGATGATGAAGGTACCGTGGTGCCAATGGCGGGTGACCCAGTATCTTCTAGGTCAGAGTATGGTGTGAGCAACTGGTGGATGCCAGAAGATGAGGAGCATAATCAAGACTGTGCTTACGCCGCACCGTGAGATTGTACATCATATTTTGATACTTTTGGGTATAACTGTGGATTATACATTCTTTTTGAGATTATATTATATGTTATGGATGATTGAAATAGAATAACTCGGTTATAGCTATTATATTATCATTAGATTTTTCCCCATCTTATTTATAATTTCGTTACTATACTCTGATTCCGCTGCTTATGTTGGTTTGTGATGTGAGATTGTGAAAATGTTAAGGTACTACGATCAGAGATCCTGGTAGATTAGTAAGATAGGTAGGTATCTTACTCATACCACCGATATTCCTAATGGTAAACTAGGTCTACAGAGAATGGGGTGTGACAAGAGTAGTCTTTTTATTTTATTCCCTTCATTGCACTAAGACGTCTACTCTTAGAACCTTCATTGTAAAGACATCTACTCTTAGAAGTATTCCTGCTTAAGAGTACATAATTCGCTAACTAAATATTATTAATAACAATAGTAGCCTATGATAGAACACAAGGTGAATCTATCGTGGCTCAGAAATTGCTCCCTCTGTCTCTTTTCCTCTCTTCTCCCTTCTATTTGCAGCTACTGGTTTCAAATCCTGATTTGTTTCAATAACATTATGAAATGAAAGAGTGAGGACTAATATGATAATAAATCCATATAGATTAGCCAAAGAGAACTACATACCATGGTACTTTTCATTATATGACCCATGAGGTCAAAACTGAATCCATCATCCTGTTAAGATAGCATTCATCAAACAAACTCTAAAACAAATGTCACATTATGAGTACAAAAAGGGGTGGAATTGCAAGCATCTAACAAAGGCATTAAAAGAAAAACAAACTTGCAGGGAATATGCAACTATCTAATTTAGTGATCCTCTTCTAAGACTATTTCAATACAAGAATTTAAGGCAAAAAATTTGCTAAACTAGGATTTAACAATTTTCACTTCCCCTATGGTCATTAACAAAATTAATTAAAGAAGTGAAATAATCAACTAAGAAATGTCCATAAATGACTAATATATCTTCATTTGATATCCAGCTACGTAGGTATCAAGAAAATACCATTGTCATCATTGAAACACAAGGCGTTGGCCGGGCACCTAAGCGTCACCTTGGTCACCTAGATGTGCATAGTGCATACCACATAGGTTTTAGTATATTATTGTTTTACACACTAAGAGATGGAATAACAACAAAAGGAGGGGGGAAAATCCTAGGTTCCGCCTAGGTGACCAAGGTGGGTGCTTTTTCAGGGAAAAAATAAGGCCAGATCAGGGAGTAGTAACTCAAGTTAATGACAACATTCACAATCAACAGGTAGTTCAAGAATATTTAATGGAAGAGCTACAGATACAAACTGCAAAACAAGTAGATAGATATCATGGACCTAACAGGTTCAAAAATCTAGCACAAGAACTCACACCAGAAAAAGAAAAGACTATCAAACCCGCAAAGTGAATATTGCAAAAAATAAACCAAAACTGACCCACATTCTAGACCACATTATGCAGTAAATTTTAAGATCTGGATGGTAAGATTTTGAATTTATACTAAACCGTGCACAATCCAATATGGCCAACTGAAGCAGTACAGCCATGGTAGCTTATAAGTACGGCAAATTAGATTTCAGATTTAGCTTAAGGAAAAGATATTAATGTGGGAATAAGGACTGAAATTTTTGTATGAAACCAAGGGAATTGCATCTGTTCATTCTGATTTCAAACAGAATTCTGATTCATGATGAAATCCGAAAATAGCAATAGGTCAGGGCAATTACTATTAAGTATTAAGATCAACTTTTAGATCCGTGATAGGACTAAAGAGGAATGAGTTCTTAATGGAAGAATGTGGTTCGATTGGACACACTAGCTGAGAAGAAATTTTCATGAAATTTTTAGAAGTGGCAATATGTATGGACATGGGAAAAATCACAGAGTAAATGGGCTAATTATGGGAAAAAAATATATTAGGAATAGTTCTAGGAAATTTTCCACCATCCTAGTGGTTCAAGCTATCAGAAAGAATAGGCAAACAAGTCAAGAAATATAGGGATAAATAATACTAAAGATGAAACAGAATCTTGATATGAAGAGATAAGAGAGGAAAGAAAAATACTAGATAAGCAAGGAAGAGGAGAAAAAATTACCTACGTTTCCATGCAAGATGTTTACTTACATCACCAGATTGATTCAGTTGATTTCTTTCCTCTCCTCTACTGTTGGGAGAATGGTCCCACATCGATTACCCTTGAGGCCTTTTGTCCCCTCATATACCTGTGAGTCCCTCCACCCAATCGCTCAAGTTTTTTAGAAGGAAATTTACAAGATGAGAAAATGATTCAATAAACAGATAATATAATAAGACAATATAAAACTTTATGTCAGCTGCTAAGTCAGATAATCCTCAATTGGGATTGGGACCAAGTACACAGTGCAATAAAACCCAATGCTACCATAGAATATTCACAATGTGAATTGAAAGCGATATGTTAATGTCTCGAATTATCTGTGCATCTCCCAAATGTTCTTCTAACCATTCGAACATTTCCATTGTCATAATTGCTACTACTACCATATGTTCTCAACCCCAAGGGGGCAGCTGAGTTGGCAAGGGACCTTTCGCCTCAGGAAGCATGTGGTTCTGAGCTTCAACTCTTCTTACCTCCTTGGGGCCATACACACTGGGTGTTTAGTGCTCCTCACTGCTTTCAGTTAAAGTTGAATGGTTCTCAATCAACCCTGGTATCACCCGGTCCATGCGGTTGTGGGGTCAGTATGGCCCTACGAGACTAGTCAGGCCGAAGGCCTTGATAACCAACCTTAGCAAAAAAATAAATAAAGATACTATCATATGTTCGTGGATTCCTTCGCATCTACTTCGGCCATGGTTGAAAGGATCACTTAAAGGACCATGATACAAATAAGGCAAAAGTTATATTGATGGACATTATTTCTTACTGAAACCTATCATGTCAAAGCACATCAATTCCTCTGCAAATAGAACCAATAACTCGTGGCTCATGTCAAAGCACATCAGTACCTCGGCAAATAGAACCAATAACTCATGGCTATCTACGTATCCCATTGCATGATACCATAGCAGCTTTTATACCTACCAGCAAGGAGCAAAAAAAAAAAAATAAAGATTTTGTATACTCTTACACAAATAAAAAAGAAACACACTACGCAGGCTCTTCCACTCCCCTCCCTCAATTATACCACCTTACAAAACTCTGATTCCTAGTCCAACACAATCAACAAAGAACCAAGATATAAGGTTAATAATGGTAGAAATCCAGAAGCTTGAAGCCCAACATAACGAATTTGTAACATTTTAAGGGAACAAAATAAAACAAAGACCAACAACAATTAGCAATTACAACCACCAAAATTGGAGGCTACTACAAAAGCACCCACAGCCTAAACAAACAGGTAGCGGCTTCCACTACATGAAATTCCAATTGAAAAAGAAAAAAAAATGCCTCACCCCCTTAAAACCCCAAGAACAATTTGAAAAACCATAATTCAACTTAACTCATTTTTGAAGACAAGTGCCCTCTTTTCACTCCAAAGTCTGCTGTAGATAGCCAAGAGTAATAAACTTACAAGGTCATCCACAAGAGTTGAATGTAGCAAATGTCCCACCCACTAATAAGATCTATTAGCTTTCTTCGAAATCTCAGGAATCACCACATAAGGCAAGGACGGATGACCATAACCCAAGGATTATAACAAATTCATCAGTACAAGAACATAAAATGGGTAACCACTTTTCAATATTAAAAATGTTTTCAATTTAATCAACCTTCGGTGAATTCAACCAAAATTTGTTTCATAACCCACATGGCACATCAACACGTGTCAAGCGGAACAAAACAAAAACATTTAACTACACAAATATGTTAACCTCACAGATACTGAGTCTCAGTCAATCACATCTCAAAAAAATAATTTTTTCCCATTTTAATTCCCCCTATTTTATGAGTTTCCCGATGGCCACAATTCCATGTAATGTATTCAGACAGGACAGTTAGTGACTTGTAAGGTCATTTCAGTGAGGTTAACAGAACCTTAAAGCTACTCCTAGGTATGGTTCTAAAACTCGGATTGGATAGGTCAATATTGGCTTTGATTGGATCAGTTTTTGCCTTGACCAATCCCTGATCCTGAGTCTTGACCAATTGGATCCTAATACACAGGTACTGCCCCACAGTAAAATGTAATAAAATTTATTTAAAATCATGGGTAAATCTATCCAACAGTCTGATCCTAGCTTGATTGGTGTCAGTGTTGATTGATCTCGAGACTGATCCGAGATTTAGAAACATGTACATAGGACAGCTCAACAAACGATTAACCCAAAAAAAGGAGTGAGATTGTCATGTTAATGTATAATGATATTATATAATAAATGTAAGACTCCACCACTTCTTGATGCAAGGAAAATGGAACCTATGAAAATGCTACAATACTGGTTGCCAAATTATTTATCCTGCATCTATCCTCCACATAAATCTTCATTGGCGTTTGCATAAATCAATAAGGTTGGATAGAATCTTATTGGTTAGAACTTCATACAAGACAAAGATATAAGTATAGCTAGATATGTTGTTAAAGGTGTTAGAAGGCTGTCGTGAGAAGAGAAGGAGGAGTCATATGGATTGTGCAGGCTCACCCCTTGGTGTTTTCCTAGTCTAATTATGAGAGTCTTGGTTCAACTAGGACTGATTATTCAGTCAGTTGTCTATTATGTTTCGCTGTTTATAGTTTTACTAGAACTGATGTCGTACTTGTAATAGACTGATTGAACTACTAAGTTTTATTACCATGAGCTAACACGTAATAAACCTCAAAAAATCAGAGACCTATTTTATATTGGAAGAATTATAGGCAGTTTAGTGTTTCTATAGTTTTTTAAATGAACAATAAACACAAAGATATCCAAATGAGAAACGGACATAAAAAAACAAACTGATGAAATCTGAGGGCAAAGGTGAAATGCAAGCGCGCTCAGGCAGACATGTTTACTTAGGTGAACAATCAAATGTCCTAATAAAATGGATAAGCATTTAATGAATTAACTTTTGAGTTATAGCTTTACTCAGCTAAAACACAACCAACACCCTAAAAGTCTAATGATACTTATTGTTTCTGTGGGGCATGAAGCATATCCAACACGTATACGATTATGCATTAAAACTTCAGATTTCATCACCTGACAAAAAATAAATATAGGAAATCAGTTTCATGGGAATAGGAAGCTTGTAATAATCATAATGAAACCATGAAAGCTACATCCAAAATAAAAAATGATAGGTTCAAGAAATAAATTAAAATAGAAATTTCTCAAATATCCTCCTTATTTTCTTCACCGGGTGAGTAAAGGATTAGCAGTAAGAAAAATGAACACATAATATAACCAAATTCCACAAAATTTAGTGTAAATATACAATACGCATTGTTAACATGAAAATACTGAGATGGATTAGTGCCGAGTCCAAGGATGTGATAGAATCAGAAATAAATGTAGTCAAGGAAATTTAATCATTATCAGTGACGAAAAAGGGAAAGTGAGAGATGGTTCAGCCATGTGCAAATAAGACCAATGAGTGCAACAGCAAGATGGTACAAGTTGGAGGAGTTACTAGGAACCCAAAATGTCTTGGATTGAAGTGGTGATAAAGACAAATGATAATGCATAACCAGAATATTAACCTAATCAAGGTTGAATGGTGATATTTTGCTGCCAACCCCCATGTAGAAGAGATAACCTCAGTTGAGTTCAGTTAGCACATGATCCCAAATAAATGGACAGAATGACTTAATAAAAACTATAATGAAACACATTTGAATTACTACATTATGAGGGAACTCCTCATAATCTCACGGCCAGGCTGTCCAAAAAAAAAAAAAAAAGGGGAAAACCATGAGAAATGCTTACATATATGTTACAGTCAACAATATATAACAAAAAAACAGAAAAAAATATTGAGCCAAGAGTGCATGTTCATCGATAAACAAGAACATGAAAAATATTCACCCATCTAGTGGATTTTAAGAGCACCTCAGAAGATTAAAGATCAATAAACTGTGTTCTTGGGCTTATCAAAGGCTGAACTGAGGCAAAGAACTAACCAATAACCATATCCCCACCAAAAAGAAGAAATAACAGAAAGAAGGAAAATAAGAAAAGAAATTAAAATGGAGGTCCAGATAAGTGTCACTTGAAGCATTAAAATTTCAAAAGTTACCAGTTATCTTGTAGGCAACAACTATTAGAACAAACACAACGGAATCCAAGAAACGTAGAAAATATCTTAGTTCATAAATAATGGAACATATCCTTCAAATTCCCAATAGTACCAGTGACTACTTTAAAACCATTATTTTAGCTATATATATGCCTAAGGTGGCAAATGTGCCCCAACATTTCTAACTTGTCTGTTTCTCTTAAATGGGTGTGAATGGTGATGTCTTACCATAGGACAGATTTCAACATTGGATTGGCATAAGGCTGAATCATCGTTGCTTTTCAAAGTTGCAGCCACCAAACAAAAGCTCAATGACACAACTTAAAACCTAATGGAACTGCGTGGTTTCTACAGGTCTATCTGAGGCTTTTAGTCTATACCCATTTTAGACCATCTCAAACTAGGATTAGACACCATATCAAAAGGAATTGATGGAGCTGAAGTTATTAATCCTCAGCCCAAATAGAACAACATCAGTGTACCCGGATGTTACTAGGTTAAAATTAAAAACTGAGATTCATACCTTGCAGCCATGGTTGCTAGAGCAACTGTGGCAAACCAGGATCTGTAACTAGTAACTGCAGTAGAAGAGAGGAGAGGAGAGTAGAGAGAAAGAAAAAAAAGAGGGAGAGACTGTTAAGAGAGTAGCAGAATCAATACTCTTACAGACCCACATATCGTGGTAGACATGAAACTGTACCCCCATAGTATATAGGGTCTATTCTTTAACAGCAACAATTCATTTAAATATGAAGCCACATTTAATTGTTCTCCAGGGGCATCAACTTTTCAACTGAAACATGTGAATTGATGCATTTGATAAGAGGTCCATCATAAAATTCCCTTGGTCCCTACCAATTCAACCATAATGATGATTGCAAGGAGATCTAATAAAAATTGTGAGAAAATTGCATGTCCTGCATTACATCAGCACAAAATTATATATAAGAAGATGCACCTGGATGTGATCCTTCGATACTGCAAGCATATGGTCCATGGCAACTTTGGAACCGTGGGCAATTTATATAAGAAGCACAAGCCATAAATTTACGTCCACAATGGAACCTAATTTCTTAAATCTTGCAAACTGACAAGATCATAATGAGAAAAAAGAAACTAATGTACATTCCAGGAACATACTGTATTTAAAAGTTTAAAACTAACGACCACTTTCAAACAATAAATCTTTTTTTAAGTCCATTTGAAAGAGTTTTCATCCTTATAACAATGATTAGGCGAGGTTCCTATCCAGATAGATTCAACTGACCAATGTATAGTGACATCAAGGTAAGTGATTACCCTGGTCGAAACCGAAGTGTACTGTAAAATTATCGAAATTCCGATGGAGATATGGTACATTTCAGACAAAAAATTAAATTGGCCATTTAAGCAGTCAAACATTTGAATTTTACTTGAAACTTCAGGGCAAGACTATTCAAGCATGTTTTTAGGAGGTTGCTAGTGTATGTCGTACCCTACCATGTCCTTTCCCTTATATTACCTTTTCTACCCATAATTTAGCACTAACAGTATGCATTCAATAAAAGAAATTGAAATGTGTATTAAGAATGAAGAAGAAGAATAACTGTTTAATAGTACACCAATTTCAATACAACATAGATTTTCGAGGAGGCTCAAAACCACTAGAAGATTGTTGCTGCCAACGGAACCATTCCTCTGATTGTCTCACAAAGATGGCCATGTCATAGTATGCTTGAAGAACCAGCTCCTTGAACTCCCTGCCTTTATCCTGCTCCTGCCAATGTGCAATTTTGTTGGCTTCCTTAGCATGAAGTGTCTCTCTCGCCTCTGCTTCTGTCTCCACATCAGCAGGCGTATCCTTATCACTATCATATGCAACCCCTGGTGCTGAGTGTCTCTCGAGCACTACCCCCTCAAACTCCTCCCTAAACTTCCACTTGTATGACCTGATTTGCATCCTCCCTTCATGAGGGCAGTTATGGCCTTTACACCTCACCAAGGACCATAGGAAAGATGTGCAAATCATTCATATTGAAGACCAATCCATCCAAATCACTAATGACATAACCAGAAATTATTTCCTCAAAAAGTACCTTTTTTCCTTTTTAAAAAGCCACCAAATCCATAGAAAAAAAAAAGCATGGGCCAGCAGTGAGCACATGCAAACAGAAAACAAATGTAGAAACAGAAACATTAAAAAAAAGTTCCAGCAAATTTCTAGAATCATAATTAATAAAAATAATAAAGAGGGTGAACGAAGAAAACCAGGGGCAAATCCCTCACCCTAGGTTCAAGATTCTTAAAAGTACCTCTGCAACAAACTTGCAGCTAACTTGCAGATTTTGAGGATAACTGAGGTCTAAAAATCCTCATGAACATTCACCCAAAAAAAAAATATTCCTCATGAACATTGACACTCTCTAAGTTCTGTTGCTTCCATAAGATTATGATGATGCCTAAAGCCCATGCTTCCTATAACATTGGCTGTCATCCTGGGGGTTATTTGTGTTGCTTAACTATACCGGCAGGGAAGAGGGTTGTAGGGGATGCTACAACTGAGAAAGCCATGAGGCCAGAGAGGGGTTCTAATTCATATACTATTCTTCCCTTTGTCAAAGCTATAGGTATGTTCAGTTATCACCGTAAAATAAATCACAACATCATCTGGATGTTCTCTGTAACACTTTGAAGATCAACATATATGAATTTCCTGAAAAGGTTAAGAGTAAAATGTACCCCCACCCAATTTTTTTCTGCAGGGAACCAGTCACCCCCTTCTGTTTCAAGAACTTCATTCAGTAAAGGTGGTAAAATCATGAAAATAATTTTCTCCTTAACAGCCCTTGCATGCATTTAGAAAAATGGAATTCAAGGGTGAAAAGCTTGCGGTTCAAGGGTGAGAACAGAAATCAAGACCACAAATCAGACAAGCCCTAAATCAAATGTAGATTAGAGAAAGGAGACAGAGCTTCAGATAAAAACCCCAGACAAGCCCTAAATCGTAAGCCTATCCCTAAATACCTATATTTTAGGGCTTCACGTACTTTAGATATTTGAGTTCAGAGAAGGATAACCATACTATGACAGTAGTGATTGGAATCTTGTAGCAGGAAAATCTTCAGAGGCTAGAGGATTAGGTTAAGTTTGAGAAATTCAAGAACTCACAAACCTGGCCTCTAACGAGGCTGAAACTGGGATCGAGTGGGGTTCGTAACAACCTCATCAAAACCTGGCCTCTAACGAGGCTGCAACAGAGAGGACCTTGCGTTTGAAGATTAGAAGAAACCACCATCGAAGGGAAGAGATGAGAAGCTTCAGACGATCCATGATGTGTTTGAAAATTGAGAGGCTTCAGGCGTTAGTTTGGGGCCGTCCGAGAAGGATCTTCAAGACGCAGCGATGGAGGCGCTCTATGGAAGATGACTTGCCCCTTCACTAATGCAGACCTTGCGTTGGGTGGGAGATATATAGAGAGTGAGAGATAGTGAAATAGAGAAGGGAAGATACCGGAGCGGCATAGTGTGAGGGAGAAGAGAAGAGAGCGAGAGAGAATAGCTTCTTTCCTCCGTGATTTCTGGGTCGATTCAGAAATGACGATTGATGAGTCGTAGTGGGAATAAAGCCAATGCGCAAGGTTTCAAGGGTGTTCTAGCCAGTGAAAAGCGTTATGATGTGACATTTACCAATTTTTCCTCGTTATCCAGCCATTGGGAAACTTGTTCATGTACAAATTCGAAGCCACTTGGTCTTTTCAAAACTGCAGGGACATCCTTGGTCATTTCTTCCAAACCCCAAACCTACTGGGACCGCTAACGACAGTAGAGGTTCAAATTGAGCCGGGTTAGATCTAGTCCAAATTAATAAATCCGAATTTCTTTAGAGTATCATATTTGAAAGCTAGCTTAAGATTTTGAAATTTAAGACCTCTCTTAGACAAAATACTCCGATAATGGACCCGCATAAGATTTAAAATAGAACCTTTCATGAAATAATCACTAAATTAAATATTTTTTAATCATCTTAAAAATTATGAAAAAATTAATTATTCAGTCTAAAAACCTGGGCATCACGTATCATGTTCATATTTAAGAAAATATAACGACAATTTCCTAGTGCAGTTGGTGAGCTATTGTGAACAAAAAGCCCACACTCACTAGGGGATCTCCTGGCTAATATTTACTTCCCCTCCCTACCTATCAACAAAAAATGTCTTGAAAATCAAGCCATTTCCTAAATCATTCAACCAACAACAACCATAACAACTAAACTTTTTCCCAAGTAAATCCTAAATCATTAAACTAACTTCACCTCATTTTCTTTTCATTTGTATTTTACTTTTTTTTTTTTTGCTTTTCCAGTGAAATCACCCTACAAGGGTGTTTCGAGTTTCGGCCCATTAGTTCACCTATATAGTATCAGAACCCACATTTGTATCAATACTATAGGAGACTACCTTGTCCAAAAATCAGGTTTGGTTTTATAGTTTTTAACAATCTCGTCGATGTTCGAAGTAGTACATTTGGCTTGATTAATTTTTTCCACTAAATTGCATGGGTCAGCCTTTTTTAGCTAATTCATAGAAGGGAATTACTCGAAAAAAGAAATATTCAGAATAATTCATTCTATTAGTTTATGAGTATTGTCAAAAAAGGAATCAAAATAAAATCCAGATTCGAATTCGAGAAATATTCATTTACCAAAAAAAAAAGTCATGCAAAAAATTCGGATATTATTTTTATAAAGAAAAATTATCTTGTACGACCTCTAATTTGAAATCTATATGAGATACAGTTGTCTATTATGTTTCGCAGTTTCTAGTCTTACTAAGATTGATGTCCTACTTGTAATAGACTGATTAAACTACTAAGTTTTATTATCATGAGCTGACACGCAATTAACCTGGAAAAATCAGAGACCTATTTTATATTGGAAGAATTATAGGTAGTTCATGTTTCCATAGTATTTTAAATGAACAATAAACATAAAGATATCCAAATGAGAAACAGAAATAAGAAAATAGACTGATGAAATCTGAGGGCAAAGGTGAAATGCAAGCGTGCACAGGCAAACATGTTTACTTAGGTGAACAATCAAATGTCCTAATAAAATGGATAAGCATTTAATGAATTAACTTTGAGTTATAGCTTTACTAAGCTAAAACACAACCAATACTCTAGAAGTCTAATGATACTCACTGTTTCTGTGGGGCATGAAGCACATCCAACAGGTAAATGATTATGCATTAAAACTTCAGATTCTGTCACCTGAGAAAGAATAAATATGGGAAATCAGTTTCATGGGAATAGGAAGCATGTAATAATCATAATGAAACCATGAAAGCTACATCCAAAATAAAAAATGATAGGTTCAAGAAATAAATTAAAATAGAAATTTCTCAAATATCCTCCTTATTTTCTTCACCGGGTGAGTAACTTTAAAAAAAGAAAAAAAAAAAATTAAAAGAGTAATTTACTGTCCACTTGCAATAAAAATGAAAAATGAGATAAATTCTACAAAGTCTAATATAGATTAAATATTGATAAATCAGAATGGAAAAAAAAAAAAGAATGGAAATCCAATTTTTAAGGAAAACCAGTGTTGTTTAAAGATGAAAATAAATCAGCAGTCACCAAAGCAATCGAAGAACCCAGGCACGGAATCTGCAAAGAGGTCTTGATAGGTTTTCTAACTATCTAGTCGAGTGATCCAATCAAGGTCAAAATGGCGCATGATACAATCAAAGAGCATGGAGGAGGGTACTATTGTGAGAGATTGGACTATCATCATTCAGTCATCACCCTAAATCCATAGAGATAGAGTAATGATATCATCCCCCCCCCCAACTTGTTACGAAGCTCGGCTTTCATGGCTGTTCAATAGAAGGTTTGGGCTTATCAGAGAGATTTTCAGAGATTGCCTCATGAGCTCTGGTAAACCCCTTTCTAAACCCTAGAAAACTCATCGAGTAGTATGGACGTGCCAACCAGGTGGTCAATCTAGCTCTATTTTTGACATTAAGTTCCATAAAAAATAAAACCAACTTTTTATGGAAAATCAGCACCAAAAGTTGTAATGTACGTTTTGTTGGGGGAAGAACAACCTCTCAGTGCTTTACGAGCAAAATCTGCAAATATTCTTATGCGGGAAATAGGAAATCTACATGTTTTCACATAACCAAGAGTAAGGCAATAAGTTTCTAATATGTTTCCTTTTTATTAGCTTCAAATAAATATGGTTGAGTTGAGTGTAAATAAATATATTTAGGAAGTGAGTCCAAACTTTTAAAGACTAGCTTCCTATTACATGCCAATGAGTAAAATTTCAGGAACATACAGAAAACTGATACAGCCCAATTCTAGTGCCATAAAGATTGAACTGTGATGCATTTACCTGACGCCCATTTTTGCAACTTCACCAAAATCCCACAATTCACTATCTAAAACAAAAAGAATTTTATCAGTTCGAAAAAATGATGTAGTTTTCATCTAACAAAAACGGTGGAAGATAAATGGCAAATGAGTAACTAACACAAACTCAAATAGAATCAAAATGGTGGAAATCTCTCTTGAATTAAATAGGAAATGAGAAGAACAACTGAATCCATCCTTACATTTAGATCTTAGAACCATCTATGCCATTATTTTCATTTGATAGACTTGGGACAGAATTTCTGCCTTCCCTTATATAAAAAAGGAAAAAAAATATTAGTAACAAGTCGAGGAATAAACCATCCACACAGTTATGTATGGTTGACAACTCACAAATCTGATTCACAATCTGATTCTTTAACATGGTAATTTTCTTTTACTGTAACTAACAGCCATCTATCAATACTAGTACCAACTATGGAGAACTTGTAGCACGACTCCCAAACCAAAAACGTGGGCTCTAACACCAAGTTGGAATATAAGGGTTGCAAAACTACAAAAGAAGAAGAGAGAGGATGAAAGTAGGAGGTAGATTTCTCTCCACCTAAAATGATGATAATGTGTTGTGTGAGAGAATAGATTTCTTTCCCTCTCTCCCCCTATATTGATGCACTTAGCCTCATAAAGGAAATATTTTTTCTACCCTCCATGCTAACATAAGATAGCCAAGGAAAGTTAAAAGGCATAATAAAAGTAGATGCACATACAACATAATAACCTAATGCCCAAAGTACCCTTAGTATGTGATCACTAACAGACCCATGATTGGCTGGTCTCTTACTGCCATCTGTTCTGTCCCTCTCGCTAGGATTGTCGATTTCATAACTGATAAGGTGTAGACAGCAAAAGAGAGGAGTTTAACTATCCAGAGCTGAAAAGCTGGACAGACAAACTCCTCTCTTTCATTGGCCGCCTTACATTGATTAAACCAGTCCTCTAATCTTTGTACCTCTATTGGTCTGGCACCTTACTCCTTCCGGCCTCGATTATCAAATCTTTTGAAGGTCTCCTTTCCTTTTTCCTTTGGAAAGGCTTTGACTCCTCCAGATTCCTCAGGCCTCTCATTTTGTAAAAGTCTACTGTCCTAAATCCGAATGTGTCCTTGGAATTAGGAGAATTAAGGATGCCAATATTGTTAGTAGCCTTAAACTCATATGAAAAATTGTGTCCAAGCACAAAATCATCTGGGTTGACTGGATTTACTCTAGTCATCTAAAACACAACCCCATCTGGATGGCCCCTTCCATTCCGGATGCCTCCTAGATCAGGAGGAAGATCCTTGAGCACAGACTAGTTGCCCTCTCTGCCATCTCCCACTCCATTGGAAATGGTCTCTCCACCTCCCTTTGGAAGGATCCTTGGCACCCTCCAAGTATCCTTTCTCACCTCCTTACCCCCAGAGTTATCTACTCCACTGGTCTCTCTTCTACAGCCACGGTCTTCTCTATTCTTTCCCCCTCAGGCTCGTCTCCCCCCTCCTCCTTCCACCCCTTGCTGACCTCTGAGCCTCTCTCCCTCCACACCCCCTGGCGATAGAGGTAGAGCTGATGTCTGCATTTGGCTCCCCTCCTTTAATGGGATCTTCTCCTCCACCTTAGCTTGGTCACGCATTAGACTACCTTCCCCAGTCGCTCCTTGGCACAAGATAGTCTGGTTTAAGGCTCACATTCCCTGTCACAGCTTCACCCTTTACAGATGTCTTACCAAATGTCTCCCCACTCAATCCTTCCTTATCCATCGACGTATCTCATCCAACCCTGCTTGTTGTGTCTGTCCCTCGGGGGTTGAAGACATCCCCCATCTCTTCTTCTCCTGCCCCTTCTCTACCAGGGTTTGGAAATTAGTGCTCTCAAAATGCTGGCCGAATTCTAGACCAATCCTTCCCTTCGATAAAGAATGTATCTGGATCAACAGGCCTTTCCCTGGCCCTTCCATTTGGGACACGATAGTTAAACTGGATTTTTGTATTACCATCAACCACCTTTGGATGGAGTTTAACATTCATAGATTGTCGTCCAAATCTAGGACTCCGGACAAGATTTGGAAAGCTATCTACTTTGCTGTTACCTCCAAAGTCTAGAGCCTCCTTAGCCCGCTCTCCTGGCCTATTCCCATATCCCCAAAAAATTCCCACAACATCACCTCTTAGAACCTGCAGGTTGACCTAATCCATCATATTTGACTCTCCCCCACCCCCTTAGCCCCTTTTGTCTCTTTTGAGCTTTTGTGTTTTTGCTCTTTGTTTTTGTTGTTCCCCCTTGGGGCTTGCCTTTCCTTGTTGGCCTTAGACTTCTCTTCCCCCCCCTTTTCCCACCCTGTATATTCTTCTCCTCCTAGTAAAGAACTATTTATTCATCAAAAATAAAAAAAAGTGTAGACCGTTAAGTTACCCTCTTTTAAGTACTTCTTTCCTCGTTTTCTCTTTTTATCCTTTATTTTATTAATTGAGTTCCATTTGTGCCCCCTCCTATATTATTTTATTCTCCTTTGTCCTCAATATCAAAACCCCTTCAAGTCTATCCCCAATCAATAAATCCTAATACCCTATGTGTCCTTTCTTCTTTGATTTACTATGTACCACCTTGAATATTGAGTTTAATTGCAGTTTTTTAATTCCTTCATTATAATTGAGTTTCGCCAGAACCGGCATAAGGCCCCCACGCCAATCCCAAAGCCCATCTACAACAGCATGAGGTAATGAAAGTCTATTGACACTTTCATTCTAGAGCAAGTTTGTGATCGGTGTGGAAGGACCATGGCAAAGGCGGCTATTAGTTCATTTTCCTTAAAAGGAAGAAATCTACTCCCAGATTGCAGACAACATTCTTTCAAACGATCTAGAACCTGTCGGATTTGACACAAATGCCACAACCCTTCGGTCATTTTCAGCCCATAGAACCCAATTTAGAGTTTTGGTCCCTAGATCACATCAGTTTGTGGTTGCAATTTTTTAAAATTCGTACTTCCATAGAGTAATGGTTGTTATTGATGTTATTGGAAAATATTTACCTATATTTGTTTAAATCTTACCGATCTAGTATTTTCTTTGTTATTAGTTCATTTTCCTTAAAAGGAAGAAATCTACTCCCAGATTGCAGACAACATTCTTTCAAACGATCTAGAACTTGTCGGATCTGACACAAATGCCACAACCCTTCAGTTATTTTCGGCCCATAGAACCCAATTTAGAGTTTTGGTCCCTAGATCACATCAGTTTAGGGTTGCAATTTTTTAAAATTTGTACTTCCATAGAGTGATGGTTGTTATTGATGTTATTGGACAATATTTACCCATATTTGTTTAAATCTTGCCGATCCAGTATTTTCTTTGTTACCATGTAGTGAATTGAGTCCGGGGGGAATGTTACACCCATGCCCTAATCCGGTCTAATTTGAACTGTTGTTATAGGCCTTGGATCAAAGATGGAAAGTACGACCGAATTTTGGCTAGCGACTATGCATTGCCGAAGGGGTAGAGATGATCCCACATGTTTGTTCATCGCATACCTATATAACTGGAGGGGATTCATACCTTCCAATCTTAGGCGATAAGTGACCCGACTCCCCACACTTGAATTCTGACACGCATCAAAATTGCCAAATAGCCTTGAGTATGTCCGAGGGCAACCACCAGTGCGAGACCAGCCTTGAGACAGCAAGCTGTCTTGACCATCGGAAACAAGCCATCAGAAGCAGCCTGGGCCTGGATTTGGTGCCTATTTCTGGTGGATTGACAGGCTGCTGTCGAGGTTCCGATGCCCGTGGTTCTTACCTCTCACATTGTAAATGGTTCCGGATGATCCCAAATCATCCTCCACCCCTTCCTCATGACGTGAGCACTTTATAGATCTAAATGGTTGGGTCCTCATGCCCCAAAATATATTTTAACCCGATTGGTCCAAAAGGGGACCAACCTAAACAGACCTTAAGGTCCACTTAAGTTATAAGTTGGGAAATGAGGAAATGATTCCTCATTTCTCTTGTGCTCAAAATAGGAGAGGAGAGAAAGAGGAGAGGAAGGAAGAAGAAGAGGAAGAAGGAGAAGGTTGGAGGCTTACCTTGGTGCCGGCTACTGCCTTGTTGTCGGCATTGTTGCTGAAGGTAAGTACAACCTCCCATATCACTCTCTCTTCATTTTGACCTAGACAAAGCTAGGTATGGATGGAATCTTGATGTACAAACCATGTTATGGTCATAGAATGCATGTTTTACCCTCTCAGTGTTGTTGCCGAGCTCGAACCAAGCCCGGTGAGCTCCGGCAACATGTATTGCCAAAAGACTAACTAGGGTTTCGATCGTTCGATCGATGCATCTCCCAAACGGCTTAGTAGAATTGGAATTTTCTTGACTTAGAATGATGCTAGGAACATCTCATACAAACTCCACAGAACAAATCCCAACAATCGGGCTCGAGCCAAAAAACCCCAAAATGGGTGGACTGCGCTAAACCACCACCGGAAACAGCCCACCGGATCCACTAGGTCTGTTTCCGGTGGCATATTTCCAATGGACATGTGAGCCTTACAAGCTCTTTGTCACCTCCACTAGAAACAGGACTGATATTTCCAATGGAAATGCCCTATTTCTGGTGGGTGTTTACGATGACAGTACTGTCACTTAGGAACAGTGTCTGTACCCTTTGGGGGTGACCTGTGTGGGTCCCTCCCAATATTCACGCCCGTCACCTCCCACTTCCCCTACACAGAATTACGGTAGACCTTGTAATGTGCCTCCGGCTCTGCCTGTACTTACAGCCCAGGATGTGGCATCTAACATGAATAGCATGATGTGAGAAGTTGAAGAAAGGCAAAACCAATTTATGGCCGGGATCGATAATAGGATCCAAACGGCACTGAAAGGCCATAATACACCGCCCGCACCTCTTACTCCATCGGCACCCGTTCCAATACCTGCTGGATCGGCTACCCTTCAAACACCTGGTGGGACACAAGTGCATGGCAGGTGCAAGACCCGATGCCGGATCAAACTCAAGCCCATGTAGAGGGTTGGACAGACTTGATGAAAATGATGGAGAAGTTTCAATGGCTTAAGCCCCCATGCTTCTCAAAGGTGGGCCAAGACCCATTGTATCCATCAAGATCGATTAGTGGAATGCAAAAGTTTTTAGACTGATGGGCGGCATTGATGACCAGAAAATTATGTGCGGGCTATCAGTTACAAAATTAAGTGAATGATTGGTGGAGTGCCACCGAGCCTATTCTTTGAGAACTATTTTTTGAAAAGCTTCCGAGATAGGAGAGAGTGAGTTCTCTCAGTTGATATAAGGTTCTTAGTCTGTGCTAGAGTATCAGCAACGTTTCGAGGAGCTATTCCATTTTGCTCCTAAGCATCTTAGAGGTGATAAAGCTAAAGCGAAGAAGTTTGATAAAGGGTTGAGGCTAGGTATTGGGTCAACCATTGTGGGGTTGAAACTGCAGACCTATACTGAGGTGGTCAACGTGGCTAAATCTATTGAAGATCGGCATAGAGACAACTTCATAGCCCAGTAAGGGACTGGAAAGAGGCCAATGGGATCTATTGATTCTAGGGGAGGCAGCAAAACTTTCCAAGTGCCCTATATCAACCGAACTTCAGTGCAATTTAGGAGGACGGATGCTAGTCAGACTTCCCAACCCTCCCGATCTAGCGCTATACTTAGACTTCGGGATCGAGCCCGAGATGCTTTCATTGTGATCACAAGGCCACATGACGAGGACATGCCCCCATCGAAGGCCAGGTGATGCACCCTACACTATGCCACCTAGGCCCTAGCAGATATATTCAACCCCTAGACCAGCGCAACGCTACGGGCCAAAGACCACAGGGCAAAGTGTTTGCAATGACTGCAGAAGATGCTGAGGCTGCACCCAGTGTAGTGACAAGTACATTATTGATATCATTATTGCCTGCACATGTGTTATTTGACTCAAGAGCCTCGCATTCATTCGTGTCACCAGCTTTTGCGAAGAAGATGAGCATTCCACCCAAGGGACTGACTCAATGCTTGGCGATGAGCACCCCTACAGGAAGTGTAGTGGGTTTGAACAATGTTTATAAGCGCTGCCCATTGACCATAGCTGATTATGAGGTGAATGCTCACTTGATCGAGTTGGATATGACCGACTTTGATGTAATTTTAGGAATGGATTAGTTGTCCGCATACAGAGCCAGTGTGCTATGTGCAGAGAAGGCTATCATTTTCAAACCTCGTGATGATGATGAGTTTGTGTTCCAAGGGGATAAGCCCAAGAAACCCAAGAAAGTTATCATATCCGTACTCTAGATGAAGAAGCTAATAGATAAGGGATGTCAAGGCTACTCAGCATCTGTGATGGATACTGAGATAGAGATTAGGCCATTGACTGAGCTAGATGTGGTGAGGGAATTTCCCAATGTATTCTGGATGACTTGACAGGTTTGCCCCCGGACCGAGAGACAAAATTTGCTATAGACTTACTCCTCAGTTCGACACCAGTGTCAAAAGCCCCGTACCGCATGGCCCCCACAAAGTTGAAGAAATTGCAGGTGTAACTTCAAGATCTTCTGAAGAAGGGATTCATTAGACCTAGTGTGTTTCCATGGGGAGCACCGGTGTTGTTCGTCAAGAAGAAAGACGAAAGTATGAGATTGTGTATTGATTATCGGGAGCTTAATAAGCTAACCATCAAGAACCGATATCCTTTGCCAAGGATAGATGATTTATTTGATCAGTTACAGGGTGCCAAGGTGTTCTCCAAGATCGACCTTAGATCGAGCTACCACTAGCTTAGGACCTAGGATAGTGATGTCAGTAAGACAACCTTTAGATCAAGGTATAGACATTATGAATTCTTGGTAATGTTATTTGGGTTGACCAATGCACCGGCTGCATTTATGGATTTAATGAACTAGGCATTGATGACATTTTGGTCTACTCCAAGAGTGCAAAGGAAATGCCGATCACCCGAGGTTAGTACTGCATCGGCTGAGGGAGAAGCAACACTATGCCAAATTTAACAAGTGTGAGTTTTGGCTATCACAGATGGCATTCTTAGGCCACATTGTCTCAGACAAGGGTATAGAGGTTGACCCAGGCAAGGTGAAGGTAGTTCTAAAATGGGAGACTCCCAAGAGTATAGCAGACATACGTAGTTTTTTAGGATTGGCTGGACACTATAGGAGGTTTATCAAGAACTTCTATCACATTGCTACTTCGATGACTTGACCCACACGAAAGGGTGTAAAATTTGAGTGGTCTGATGCTTGTGAGAGCACTGAGAGGAGCTTCAAGGAGCTAAGGCAAAGGTTGGAATCAACTCCAGTCTTGACTATTTCGACCGGTACAGGTGGTATGGTTGTGTATAGTGATCCCTCCAAGCTGGGATTGGGTTGTGTATTGATGCAGCACGGGAAAGTCATTGCTTATGCATCCCGTCAGTTGAAGGATTATGAGAAGAACTACCCCACCCATGATTTGGAATTGGCATCTGTAATTTTTACACTGAAAATCTAGAGACACTACCTGTATGGTGAGAAGAGTGAGATCTTCAGTGACCATAAAAGCTTCAAGTACTTCTTCACCGAAAAAGAGCTCAACATGAGACAGAGGCATTGATTAGAGCTAATGAAGGATTATGATTGTACTATCCACTATCACCCAGAAAAGGCCAACGTGGTAGCTGATGCACATAGTCGAAAATCCTAGTCACTGACTCTTGCATCACTAACCACCAATGAGTATCTCCTAGAGAAGGCCAGGAAACTAGACTTGGAACTATTAGTAGAGGGTGTCACTTCGTCACTATTGGCATTGGTGGTCCAACCTAGTCTGGTGGATAGGATCATTGCAGCTCAGGTTGCTGATGCAGAATTGCAGAAGCTGATAGCAGAATGCCAGGAAGGAACCCAAAAGGACCTGGATTTCTCTGTTGTTGAAAGCGGAATTCTCAAGTTCAAAGGGAGGTTGTGTGTTCCCAGTGATAGTGATTTGAGAGACAATTTTGAGAGAGGCACATAGCTCTCCATACTCCATTCACCCCAGCAATACTAAAATGTACAAGGACCTTAAAGGCTCTTACTGGTGGAGAGGAGTGAAGAATGATGTGGCCACGCATGTGTCTAGATGCCTCACATGCCAGCAAGTCAAGGCTGAGAGACAGAGGCCTCATGGGTTATTATAGTCCCTACCTATTCCGGAGTGAAAATGGGAGAATATTACTATAGACTTTGTCATAGGCCTACCCCGCACACAAAATGGTATGGATGCCATTTGGGTAGTTGTAGACCGCTTGACCAAGATAGCTCACTTTATCCCAATCAAGATCATATTTTCTATGGACAAGTTAGCCAAGTTGTATGTTGATAACATCATCAGGTTGTATCGTGTACCAGTTAGTATCATCTCTGATCGAGATCCCAAGTTCACTTACAAGTTTTGGACATGTGTGCAGAAGGCTATGGGCACACAGTTGGCTTTCAACACTGCCTTTCACCCTCAGACTGATGGTTAATCGGAGAGGACTATTCAGACATTGGAGGACCTACTTCGAGCAAGTGCCTTGGATATGAGTTATAGTTGGGATGAGCACATTTTCCTTATCGAGTTCTCCTACAACAACAGTTATTAGGCCACCATCGGAATGTCCCCATTTGGCACAGTATGGCAGGAAGTGCCGAACTCCACTCTATTGGGATGAGGTTGGTGAGAGGCATATTTTGGATCCAGACTTGATACAGGCTAGTGAGAAGGTGAATGTGATTAGAGAAAGGATCAAGGCAGCTCAGTCCAGGAAGAAAAGCTATGCGGATGTTAGGAGGAAACATCTGGAGTTTGGTGTTGGAGACAAGGTGTTCTTGCGGATCTCCCCAGTTAAAGGGGTGATGCTGCTCGATAAGAAGGGAAAGCTTAGTCCTAAGTTTATGGGACCGTATGACGTACTAGAGAGGATTGGACTGGTAGCGTACCAGATAGCTTTACCGCCAGAGTTGGAAGGTACCCATGATATCTTCCATGTTTCTTTGTTGAGGAAGTACATTCCCGACCACTCACATCTTGACTACATGCCCCGTGAGTTAGATGAGGATTTTGCCTAAGTGGAGTATCCGGAGAAGATTTTTGATGGAAGGACTATGTTCTTCGCAACCGCACTATTTCCATTGTCAAAGTGAAATGGATGAACCACCCCGAACAGGAAGTATCTTGGGAGCAAGAAGATGAAATGATGAAGCAGTATCCTGGATTGTTTGAATTGTCAGGTATATTAAATTTCGAGGACGAAATTCTTGTAAGGTGGGGGGAATGTTACACCCATGCCCTAATCCGGTCTAATTTGAACTGTTGTGACAGGCCTCGGATCGGAGATCAGAAGTACAATCAGATTTTAGCTCGCGGTTGTACATTGTCAAAGGGGTAGAGATGACCCCACATGTTCGTGCATCGCATGCCTATCTAATTGGAGGGGATTCATACCTTTCGATCCCAGATGGTAAGTGACCCGACTCACCACACTTGAATTCCAACATGCATCGAAATTGTTGAATAGCCTTAAACATGTCCGAGGGGAACCACCCATGCGAGACCAATTGGGATAGCAAGCTGTCTGACCATAAAAAACAAGGCACCAGAAGTAGCCTAGGCCTGGATCTAGTGTCCGTTTCCAATGGGTTAACAGGCTGCTATCGGGGTTCCGATGCCCGTGGTTCCTACCACTGGCATCGTAAATGGTTCTGGATGATCCCAAATCATCCTCCATACCTTACTCGTGATGTGAGCACTTTATAGACCTAATATGGTTGGTTCGTCGTGCCCCGAAATTCATTTTAACCCAATTGGTCGAAAGGGGTCCAACCCAAATAGACCCTAAGGTCTACTTAAGTTATAATTTGGGAAATGAAACCTCATTTCCCTTGTGCTCAACGTAGGAGAGGAGAGAAAGAGGAGAGAAAGAAGGAGAAGGTTGGGGGCTTACCTTGGTGCCGGCTACCACCTTGTTGCCGTAGGTAAATACAACCTCCCATACCATTCTCTCTTTATTTTGACCTAGACAAAGCTAGGTATGGATGGAATCTTGGCATACAAACCATGTTAAGGTTGTAGAATGGGTGTTCTACCCCCCGATGTTGTTACCGAGCTCGAACCAAGCTCGGTGAGCTCCGACAACATGTATTGCCAAATGACCAACTAAGGTTTCAATCGTTCGATCGACGTATCCCCCAAACGACTTAGTGGAATTAGAATTTTCTTAGCTTAGAATGATGCTAGGAACATCCCCTACAAACTCCATGGAACAAATCTCGACGATCGGGCCCGAGTCAAAAAACCCCAAAATGGGTGGACTGCCTGAACCACCACATGAAACAGCCCACCGGATCCACTGGTTCTATTTTTGGTGGCATATTTCTGGTGGACATGTGAGCCTTACATGCTCTCTGTCACCTCCACCGGAAACAGGACTGATATTTCTGGAGGAAATGCCTTTTTTCTGGTGATAGTACTGTCACTTAAGAATAGTGACTGTACCCTTTGGGGGTGACCTGTGTGGGGCCCTCCCGATATTCCTGACGCGTACTGATGTACGATTTCCTTGTGTCTAGGACAGTAACGTACATGTGCCCCGAAGCCAGAATGACTTGATCGATCGATGGCCGTACTTGAACCCGAACACACCCCATCGAAAAACCAGGTGAGGGATGAACTGTGTTTATTTTTAGAATGTTTATTTTTATTAAATTTCTCACATGCTTAGAATTATATGTTTAATTGCAAGTGCTCAAATGCAATGATGATATGTTACACTTATCATTTACGATTATAATATGAATTGTATGGAGACGTATGACGGGATTCGATGTGGCCGAGGTGGTACCGGTACCGTGATCGCCGTGTATTTGGTTATGTAAGACAAAATCCAACGTGGTTGAGGTGGTACCAGTGCCGTGATTACTGTATGTATGTTGCATTCATGCTTTGATTATGTGCATTAGAGTTAGTTGTAGTCGCGGGTTACACTTTGTGAACAAGGTCTCGCTGGCATCGTGTACCCCGTGACTACATTTGGAAATAGATAAGCTTCATGGCTGATGATTTGTACCAGAGTCACGTAGTCCATACTTAACTGTGATATGCATGCTAGATTAAGTAAACAGTCTCGGGTTACAGTTTGTGGCCAAGGTCTCGTTGGTATCATGTACCCGAGACTGTATTTGGAGAAGGATTACACTTTCTGGCCGAGGTCTTGCCGGTATCGTATAATTTAGACTAACTGTATCACTATGAAGGCATATAGAATATATGTGGATAGGTATCACTCCCTATGCCACGAACCCTTGCCAATGGGGGTTGAGGTGTTGGATAATCCATTGTGGCATGTTTGATGTGCCTTTACAGAATGCACACCCACGGTATGATGTGACTGTAATCAGAGGCAGGAACCTGTCCGACGTGGCCGATGATGTACCAGTGCCATGACTGCCAGGAGGGGTTTATCAAGGGTTTGCTGGATGACTCATGGACACATACGAGGACTGGCAGACTTCTATTCACTGCTAGGGTTTGTATCCTTGCATAGTCGATGCCGATTTCGAGACGAAGGATACAACCTAATGCGCTATAATAGCATCTACCAGACTTAGTTTGCATTGTTAAGTGGATAATATATAAATGAACTGCATCACGAGCATCATGGACTATGTGTTTTATTTCTGTAATCATGCATCATAAATTATTACTGCTATTGTCTTGCTTGGATGTGCTTGACCCCACCCCTCACTGAGCGATGGAAAGCTCACCCCACGCATGCACCCTTTTTTAGATGATGATGAAGGTACCGTGGTGCCAATGGTGGGTGACCCAGTATCTTCTGGTCAGAGTATGGTGTGAGCGACTAGTGGATGCCAGAAGTGGAGGAGCACGATTAGGACTGTGCTTACGACCACTGTGCTTACGCCACACCGTGAGATTGTACATCATATTTTGATACTTTTGGGTATAACTGTGGATTGTATATTCTTTTTGAGATTATATTTTATGTCATGTATGATTGTAACAGAATAACTCAGTTATAGCTATTATATTAGGAGTGGTAGAGAGTACCAACCAAGCGTTCCTAAATCTTCCTCATCTATTACTCATGTTAACTCTCCTTTAGTTGAGGACACAAGTGTGCCTCTTGTTTCAGGTTCGTCTGATGAACCTAAAGATTTTTTTGAAACTAAAGATGATTTGGTTGAGGAAACCAAAAATGATTCTTCTGAACAGGGGTAAATCCCTAACAGTCCTTATGTTTATCCTGTCCCATTTCCTAATCACTTGGTAAACAAAAGGAAGACTGCTTCCATGGACAAAATTTTAGAATTCTTCGAAAAGGTAGAAGTGAACATCCTCCTTTTGGATGCCATATCCCAGATCCCCGCCTATGCAAAGGTATTAAAAGATTTGTGTTCTCACAAATGTATCACTAGTGTGCCCAAAAAGGCGTTCTTGGTAGGTAACATTAGTTCCATAATTACTCAGCCTATAGTAGCCAAGTATAAGGATCCACGGAGCCCTACCATATCTTGTGTCATAGGAAACACCTACATTGAGCATGCCTTACTTGACCTTGGCGCAAGTGTGAATCTTTTACCATGACATGTGTACAAGTAACTTGGATTGAGAGAATTGAAAGCCTCTAGAACTACTCTTCAGTTGGTAGATAGGTCTATTAAAATTCCAAAAGGGATGGTTGAGGATGTCTTACTAAAGGTGGGGGAATTTATTTTCCCTGTTGATTTCATTGTGTTAGATACCAAGCCCTTCTCAACCAAGGATGAGATCCCAATAATTCCAGGAAGACCATTCTTGGCTACCAGTAATGCATTAATCAACTGCCGGAATGGTTTCCTAAGATTATCTTTTGGTAACCAAACTATTAAGTTTAACATGTTTAGGATAGGCAAGCAACCACATATGGAAGAAGAGATTAATATGATTGAGGATTTTTTGGATTTTTATAATGATTTAATTACCAACTTTGATATTAATTTGATTCAGAATTCCAAGAGTGTATGGATGAGTTGGATGATGATAGTGAAAATTTCTTTTCTGAAGTCTTGAGTCTTCACACACCTATGGAGCCCTTAGGACTCCTTTCCAATTCTATTCCCAAACATTCCATAGTTGAGCCCCCTAAGCTAGATCTTAAGGAGTTGCCATCTAATTTGAGGTATGCTTTCTTAGGGCCTGACCAGACTCTTTCTGTAATAATTTCTTCAAATTTGACTTCTAGCCAGGAAGATGAGATACTTAAAGTGTTAAAAGATAATAAGGAAGTCGTAGGTTGGACAATGGCTGATATCAAAGGTATAAGCCCTTCTATTGTGCAACATCATATACATCTTATGGAGGATTCCAAATCATCCATGGAACCCCAAAGAAAAGCTAACCTAGTGATGATGGAAGCTATTAAGAAAGAGATCCTAAAGTGCTTGGATCATGGAATAATTTATCCTATTTCTGACAGCCAATGGGTAAGCCCAGTTCACATAGTGCCTAAGAAGTCTAGTGTGACTTTAGTTCCCAATGCCAATAATGAACTAATTCCAACCTGTGTCCAATCTAGGTGGTGAGGATGCATAGACTACAGGAAACTTAATGTGACAACCTGGAAAGACCACTTCCCATTGCCATTCATTAACCAGATGTTAGAGAGGTTAGCTGGACATGAATACTATTATTTTCTTGATGGATATTTCGGCTATAACCAGACTTTTACATGCCCATATGGAACATTTGCTTACAGGCGTATGCCTTTTGGGCTTTGTAATGCCCCTGCTACGTTCCAACGATGCATGATGAGCATATTTTCTGATATGGTTAAAAAATTCTTAGAAGTATTTATGGATGACTTTTCAATTCATAGGAATTCCTATTATGAATGTCTTCATCATCTTTCTCTAGTTTTGAAAAGGTGCATATCTAAGAATTTGATTTTGAATTGGGAGAAATGCCATTTCATGGTTAAATCTGGTATTATTTTAGGCCATATAATATCCAAGGAGGGAATTAAGGTAGATAGAGCCAAAGTGGATTTAATTGATAATTTACCACCTCCTCAATCTGTTAAGGACGTCTGATCTTTTCTAGGGCATGCGGGCTTCTACAAAAGGTTTATTAAGAACTTTAGTCAGTTAGCCCGACCTCTCTCTTCATTACTTGCCAAAGATCAAACTTTTGAGTTTTTTAAAGAGTGCCTAAAATCCTTCAAACAACTTAAGAAGGAGTTGACCAATGCACCCATTGTTCAACCACCTATTTGGACTGAACTTTTTAAACTGATGTGTGATGCTTCAAATTTTGCCATAGAAGCGATTTTGGGTCAAAGGATTAATAAGTTTCCCACTGTCGTTTGTTATACTAGTAGGACCTTAAATGATGCACAACTCATTTATACAACCACTAAAAAAGAATTTTTAGCAGTTGTGTTTGCATTAGAAAAGTTTCGGTCTTACTTAGTTGATTCACATGTGGTGGTGTATACTGATCATTCTGCTCTCAGATACTTAGTTCAGAAGAAGGATGCCAAAGCCCGTCTCATTAGGTGGGTTTTACTTTTGTAAGAGTTTGATTTAGAAATTAGGGATAAAAAAGGAGTTGAAAACCTAGTTACAGACCATTTATCCTGGCTTCCCAATTCCTTGACTGTCGATTCTCCAGTCAACGAGAACTTTCTAGATGAACAGTTATTTGTAGTGTCCAGTGAACCATGGTTTGCTGATATTGTTAACTTCTTAGTTTCAGGTGTGACTCCGGATCACTAGTCCACCCAAGATAAGTATAGATTTCATTCCCAAGTTAAGCACTTTTTCTGGGATGATCCTTATTTGTTTAAGATATGTCCGAATCAGATTATCCGAATGTATTCCTGATCATGAGCAACATTCTATTATCTCTTTTTGTCATGATCATGCATGTGGTGGACACTTTAGACCTAAGAAAACTGTTGCAAAGGTTCTCCAATGCAGATTTTATTGGCCCACTCTTTTTAGAGATGTTTTTGATTTTTACGAGGCTTGTCCCGCCTGCCAGTCTTTTGGCCGCATCAATAAGAAGAACATGATGCCCCTCAACCCTATTTTGGTAGTTGAGATCTTTGATGTTTGGGACATCGATTTTATGGGACCATTCCCTAATTCCTTTGGAAATCTGTACATACTTTTGGCTGTTGATTATGTTTCTAAATGGATAGAGGCCATACCTTGTAAATCTAATGACCACAAAGTGGTGGTCCAGTTTCTCAAAGAGAATAGTTTTTCCCGCTTTGGTGCACCACGTGCAATAATTAGTGATAGGGGTACTCATTTTTGTAATCGACCTTTTGAGGCCCTAATGAAAAAATATGGGATCACCCATAAGTTATCTACCCCATATCACCCCCAAACTAGTGGCCAAGTGGAGGTGTCTAATAGGCAGATCAAACAAATCTTAAAGAAAACTATTAATCCCAACCATAAGGATTGATCCCTTAGGCTCATTGATGGCTTGTGGATCCATCAGACTGCATTCAAGACCGATCTTGGTCAGTCTCCCTACCGTTTGGTGTATGAGAAAGCTTGTCACTTACTAGTTGAGTTGGAGCATAAGGCCTTTTGGGCCATCAAGAAGCTCAACTTTGATTTGTCTGATGCGAGATTTCATTGTAGGCTCCAACTATCTGAGTTGGAGGAACTTAGGAATGAAGCCTCTGAAAGTTCTAGGATTTATAAGGAAAAGACCAAAGCTTTCCATGATAAATACATTCTACGTAAATCTTTTGCAATTGGTGATAAAGTCTTATTGTACAACTCTCGATTGCATCTTTTTCCTGGTAAGCTTAGATCCCGATGGAATGGCCCATTTATTGTCCATAATGTATATCCCCATGGGGCTGTGGAGATTTTGAATCCAGGAACAGGGGTAATTTCGAAGGTTAATGGTCAGCGTTTGAAGCCATTCCTCTAGTTTCCTAATACTGGTAGTGAAGAGGTCATGGATCTCCATGAACCTCTTTACACTGATGACTAACTTTTAATCAGGTATGACCCCCTTGCATTGTCTTTGTTTTTAATTCTTTCCATGTATTGAGGACATTGCATGACTTGAGTGTGGGGGAGGGAAACCAGTTTCTGCTTTTTCCACTTTGTTTTATTTGTTTTTCTTTTTGTTTTTTTGAGCTTGCTAAAAGACAAAGTCCTACTTTGGCTTTTGGCTAATGATCATACCATTCGGTTGCTTGATGTATGAAAATAAAATTTTTGACTAAGGTCCCCATTTTGAACGTATAAAAACCCTGTTGAGAAGAAAGAAACAAGCCTGTGTCTTGAGATGGGACTTTCTTTTGAAAAATAAGAGACCCCTGTTTTATGGTGTTGGACCATATGTAAGTCTGTGGGTTTCTTGTACTTTTGATTTGGAGTTGAAACCTTCTTTGTAATTTGCATGGGTTGACAAATGCACAATTTTAAATGAAATATGAAATGTGGTATAAAGAAGAATAAGAGTTGATTCCCTTGGAACTAGACAAGGCATTGTGCCTCAGGAAGCGTGGTGTCTTGATCGAAATTCCTTGGAAGGAAACTTCTGAAGGAACTCTAGCATCACTGTCTTTGTGGGCATATGCAAAAAGCGAAGCTACCTAGTAACTTGGGTGTCTGGTGTTTGCTCCACCATGTCATTCAGGCCAAAAGTAATGGAGTAGAATAGAGTTTAAGCGAAAAAAAAAGAGAAGAAAAAAATGTGCAAATGTCATTAATGTTTAGTAATATGTTTTGGTTAAAAACACTCCAACGCCTTAATCATTGGTTCCCTATTTCTTCACAAGTGGTTTTGCCTTAAGATAAGGATGTTTTGGAAGAGACGAGGTGAGTTCCAAATTAAGAAATATGCTAGTGCCTGGAATTGATCAAGGGTAATAAAAGTTCAAGTGTGGGGGTCCATTGTAAGAAAAATTATCTTTGCTCTGGATCGGTATGAGCCTTACCTTTAGCCAAGGTTGGGATTTATTTATTCTGAATTTTGGGTGTATATTCACTGCAAACACCCACGAGACACAACTCGTCCACTAGGGTAACTTAGGGGTTTAAAGGCTTGTTACACGCTAAGTGCAACCATGATTCCAATGAAAGTGAGTTAGGCTTTTTCTTTCATTTCTTTATTTATTTATCTTGCTTGAGGACAAGAAAAAGTCAAGTATGGGGGAATTTGATGAGCACAATAATGTGTGAAATCTTAGGGATATAAGTGTACATTTTGCCCCACTTTGGATAGTACTACTTTTATTTTTCTTTTATTTTTTTAGTTTCCAAGTTTACAAGAGAAAGTGCTTAAAGTGAATCAATAACCAGTCCAAAGGTGGGACCCACTCATTGGTACCACATCCTCTCTCCTACAAAATCCTGAAGATTATTCTCTCTCCTTGCCACCTCACAAGATCTTGAAGATGCTATGCAGAGATTCCTTTCTGATTTAATCAAGATTGCAAGATATTGGTTAATATTGCAAGGAAGGAATAGAATTTGTTAATTTTGGAAACGGATTCTCTCTTTCCTCACACAATATCTCAAAGAATGAGGATTTTTACCAAAATTTTATTTTATTTTATTTTCTTTCTTTTCTTAAAGAAGACTTGTAGAAGGAAGGAGGCAAGACAAAAGCCCTATAAAAGCCCTTCCTCCCCCCTCCTAATTATTATTCTCCTTAGTTTATTTTTTAGTTTATGCTTAGTTTTCTTCTCTCTCTCCCTCTCTCACTCTTTAGTTTTAGTTCTCTATTTTTACTTTAATCACTTTTGTAATAGTTTTTTTTTTATGTCAATTAATGCAATCACTCTTTTATTCTTATTCAGCCTTTTATGTTTATGATTTATGCAATTGAGTTGTAATTTTTAAAGTTATAGTTCTAGGCTTAGATCTAGGTGACAAGATCACAAGCCGTGGAGCATCTTTTTTTTCAAGTTCAGTTTTTTTTGTTTCAAGATTTGTTTTCTCTAGTACTAGAAATTTCAGATTTGGTTTATTCCAGATCTGGTTTTAGTACTGGTAGTATCTCAAATCACCCAAGCTTTCAAATTCAAGGGTTGAAGTTCAAGTAAGTAGGCTCCTTCAATAGTCTTCTCTTCCCCCTCTCATTCCCTCTTCTGACTACTTTTTCTTTCTTAATTTAGGATTTTAATTTCAGTCGTTACATTATTGCTATCCCTTTCCCCCCCAAGGTTCATGGCTAGTGTATGTGTTGGCTTTGCCCCTCCTAGCCATAGAACCATCAATTTATTGCTTTTATTTTAATTGTCTCCCTTTCCCTAAAGCCAAGTAGAGTAACCCTTGTAAGAGTGACTCTCTGGTCAAGTAGGAAAGCTCATATTATGATGTATCCCTCGGGCTAAGTAGAGAAACCTACTTGTGAGTCTCTCTCTAGCTTTCTCCCCTTTCTTTTACTTTATTTTTATTTCAGTATTTTTTTCCTTTATATTTTTTTTAATTGCATGGGTTGTTTATTTTCACTTATTTATTTATTTAATTTTAATTGCGTGGCTTACGTCTTTAAATTCTTAGATGACGAATGGTTAGGACGTTATTTTAGATACATATGTTTAGGACGGTAGTTAGAATTAGATCACAACCATTAATAGGTTCACTTTCGCATTATTAAAAGAAAAAAAAATAAAGTGGCTGCTCTCTCTGAGTTCGACCCGTAGCTACACTGATCCGTACGCTTGTGGTTATATTTAAAATCTTAAACACTTCTCCATTTTCAATATTGGCTAAGGTATTAACCACCTTGGGATCTCCGGCTATCGTGATCACCCTTCCTTCATTAGTGAACTTCATTTTTTTATGGAGACTAGAGGACACTGTCTTCGCATTATGCAACCAAGGCCTTCCCAAGGGCATGTTAAAAGATGTCGGTATATCAATGACTTGGAAATCAATATCAAACTTCACCAGGCCAATCTTTAAGGCAAGGGTCAGGATGCCAAGGATCTTTCTCTTAGTATTGTCATATGCCCATATGGTTTGGGTAGTTGGCCTCAATTCTTCTAGGTTAATGCGAATACTCTTCACTGATCTCAAAGGTAGCACATTCAAAGCGGACCTATTGTTAACAAGAACCTGGGGAACCACCTTGTCAAAGCATTCTATTGTGATGTGGAGAGCTCGGTTGTGCTAGACCCCTTTGGGGAGCTCTGAATTTGAGAACATCAAGGATTGTACCACATAGGTTGCCCCTACTATATGTGTGAGATGTGCTGGATTTATCTCAATCGGCACCTGTACATTAGTGTGAGACTTTAAAATTGCTTCACAATGTGTGAGGAAGCCATCAATAGTCTCCAAATTGAGATATTAGCCTGAGACTTCTTGAGTTGAGCTAGGATCGGATTCTTAGGCTCCTTCTTCAAGCTGCTAGTTGCAGCCTGACTGGTCCCTGACTGTTCCATTGCTAGAGCCTTGCCCTTATAGTCTCTTCCACTTCTAGTTTCCATCACGTTGACAGGTTTCTTCATAATAATCTCTATGGCATAACAATCTTCATCATGGGATCATCCTCTTCTTCTGATTCTCCCTCCCTGCTTGGGGTGGGAAGTCATGGTCCTCCACAAATATCCACAACTCTAGCTTGAAACTTTTTAACTGCATTAGAAAGCTGCTAGAATGCAGCATTTACTGCCTCTGTGAATGTGTCTTCTAGCCCTATTTCCTCTAGATCATTCAGCCACTCATGGTAGTAAAGATCACCGATAGTTACTTCACCCAGCATGTTGTCAATTTCTTCTACTCTTTCTTGCATCCTCAATGTGTTGGAGTACACTTCACACAACTTTTCTTCCATTTTTAATGCGGAGTTATGTTCGTCCACATAGACTTGTGTTGGCTCTCCAGATTCCTCATCATTTTCAGAATCTGATGTAGAATAATCTCCTCCTATGTAGAGGGAAGACTGAATGCCACCTGTCGGATCAACTATTAGGTCATCACCACTAGTGGCATAGACTGAGAAACATGTTTGGTGATCTGGTGAATAATATTCTAACTCATCATCATTATCATTGTACCAAAGCCCTTGGTAGTCATCCCAGTCTGGATACTCATCATCCTCTTGAGAATTAGAGTCATCTCCATCATTCTCATCTTTATTCTCATCCACATCATCGTCATCATTATCCTCTTCTTCACTGATACCCTCTCACTGGGTTCTCCATCAGATTCCTCTTGGCCATGAAATTCTCTTGCGTCCAAACGCTCATAGTATTTAGAGCATATAGACCAGAAGATCTCCCCAGGGTTAGACTCGACTTTACTGGCTTGAAGTTGGACCAGACATGATTCATCATCCTTTATGCCACTCCCTATTTGGATTAGGGAGGTATGCTCTTTGATCTATTCCCCTATGGTCAATGCGATTACTGCTCTGAAAAGATCATCTGTAATCTCTTTGATTACTTCTGGATTGTCCTCTACAGATATAGTGGACTGAATTAGAGAAATGGGATCACCCTCCTGGTCTTCCCTTATTGCATTCACTGACCTTGTTGATGAAGTCATCTTTGGGGAGTTTGGTAGTGCACACATATCCTTCCAATCGTACCCGTCCGTCCATCCTTCTTTTAGGTTATATACCTAACCTTGAGAATGGGATTGGTATGAGGGTGATGAGGGATATGAAGCGGGATGGTATGAAGATGATGTAATATGAGAGGTAGGATATGAAGATTGGGGGTGATAGGATGAGGAAATTCCTTCTCCTTGATGGTGGGAGAAAGGTTGATGATATGACAGAGGCTAGTAATATGGTGGAGGTTGATAATATGGTATGGTGGATTCTTCTGTTGATGAGGAAGGATGAACAACGGGAGTCCAATCTTCTGATTCTTCTTCTGATGATACTCTTCTTTTGGGGGTCCTTGTGGCTTTGGCCCTTTGATTCATGATTTTCCTATAAGTACGGACATTCATTTGTTTCTTTCGATCTCTGGGTATAATGAGTTGAGTGGGATCACTCTCTATGGCTTCATCATCTAGGTTGTTACATGATCAGGGAGTGGATTGGTATTGATATTGGGAGGTTGCTTCACCTTGACCTCAATGATTCCGTTGTCTACCAAGTCCTGAATTGCATGTTGCAAACCAAAACATCTTTTAGTGTTGTGCCCCTTCTGAGTGTGGTAAGCACAATATTCATGATCCCTATACTAAGTTGGAGGAGGGTTGTTGATCACTCTTGGAGCCACTATCCATAGCAATCCTTATTTCTTTAATTTCTCATACACTGCTATCACAAGCATTCCCAAATCAAAAAACTACCTTCTTGGATGAGGGGCCTTCTGAGAGGGTGCATCTGCTCGTATCACAAATGGGTATGAAGAAGTGGCTAGTGAGACTGACTGCTGATCTGCACTCACCACATTAGTTTTCAAACCCTTTCCATGTTTGACTTGGGTGTTCTTCCCTGCATCTTGGGAGGATCCCTGATACTGAGCTTCCCTTAGGATTATGTTCTCCACACGTGTGCCGGTGGCTATTAGGGCATCAAAAGTTTGTAAATGTTGATAGTAGAGGACATCATAATAAGGCTTTGATAAGTTCTCTATCAGCATCTCCAATTGCTCTACTTCTGAAGGCCGATCTGCCATCTTGGCTGTATTGTCCCTAAACCTCATCAAAAAGGGGGTGAATCTTTCTCTAGGCTGCTGTCTCAATATCTCAAGCTCTAAACGCTTCACATCCACTTTGGTGTTGTATGAGTACTATTTGGTGAAGGATTTTACCACTATTATCCAATTCTGAGTTTGGGATGACTCCAACTGGGTGAGCCACCTTAGTGCTGGCCTTAATAGGGTTAACATGAAGGCCTACTCCATCTGGTTGTCTACAAGTTGCCACGACTTGGCGATGCTGAGGAAGACTTTGAGATGAGCCTTAGGGTCCCCTGAGCCGTCAAACCTATTAGTCTACCACTTGAATTTCTTGGGAATCCTTGCCCCAGAAAAGAAACTCATTTCATCAAAATCCATTATTTGACTTTTTGAGCCTTTTCCTATCGAATCATATTCTCCAACTTCTTTAATTTCTCTCTGAGTTTCCTTTATTTTTCAATCTCTGGAGGCTCCATTCGGACATGTGCGACAAACTCCTCTTCCTCATCTTCAATCACTACCCTGGGAGGAGGGACCCTGGAATAAGCCTCCCATCGACTATTTTGATGGGTAGGTGAAGTTCCTCTCTGACCGATTGGCTTGACTTGCTCTGGTTCTCCTGAGTCGACTTGGGAAGAATTTCCATAATGACCTGTAGCTCCATTATGTTCCAAATCTCTTGTAGCTGGTGCCGGCTCAGTCTTGGGATCAGCTCTGAGAGGGTTATGAAGTGCATGTAATATTTGAGCTATCCCTCTCTTGACCTTAGCCATTTTTGTCTGTAAGGTCTCAATGGGACGGACCCATGTCTGTTTGGGTGATTCAGAGTCGGGTGGATCCATACTAATTGGGATGCAATCACTTGGCGATAGACAGTCTCGAGGAGACAATGGAGGTCATACAAGACCTAGGCGAGTTAACTGATTACCCTGTCGTGTCCAAAGGGACCATGGAGAATACTTGAGGTGTGGAATTATTCCTGAACCAAAAGTGATTTATTTTAGAATTCTTGAATTCCCAACCCTTGTTCACACATTCACTAGATTAACAGCCAATGATCCATCCAAAGTTAGTCTGCTTACTCAATAAAGGCTCATGGGGCCCATCGAGTGTAAATGTCCTATATGGATTATTAGTTAGTCAGTCCTACTCCATGTTGGAGTTAGAAGTCTAGTCATAGTTCTATTTGAAGTCTTAGTTTTAGTAGGAGTGTCTAGTCCTATTTGGAAACTAGCTCCTTGTTAAGGTATGATTGTAATTTTGTCCTCTTTAAATAGAGGAGCCTATGTTCTAATACCACTTAATGCAGGAGTAGATTACAAGAAATAAACTACCCCCAGCAGTCTATAACCCCAAACAATACAAATAGGACTAGGAAACAAAGAAAAAAAACTATCATATAAACCTCTAAGGATACAATATCCGTATAGGAGCAAAACTAACCCAAAATCCAACCCAATAGGAGAGAGAAAGACCTACTATAAAGCTGGAGAGAGAGAGGTGCGGCCAGGCCTATAGGAGTCAGATTGAGCTGCACTCTTAGGCGTAGATAGTCCTTAGGGAGGGTACAAAACTTTAAAATTTGAAGGATTTTTGATGGTCAGTTGTTGAGATATTCACTTTCTTGAAAATCAGACCTAGGAGAGAGAATTTGTTAGAATTCTGCAGGAACATCAACTTGTCTTCTTTAGATAACCTTCAAGAGAGGATTGATTGATCTTATTAAAATATAAAACCAATCCTCCAAAGGATCTGTAGATCAGATCTCAAACTTGGGCAGCAATGAGGGTCGATTGGCTTCAAGAACAAGAACTCTTTGGCTGGCCGATTCTGATTTTGAATGTTTTAACAGGTCTGAACTTCTAATAGCAGTAAATAGAAAATAAAAAAGAAATGAAGTGATTAAATTAAAGAAGAAACAAGGGAATTGGGAGAGGAGGCGTTTATCTCAGCCCATCTTCTCACCCACAGCTATCCCAACTGCTCTAAGCAATTGATTACAAATCTTCTTTATTCAAATTTAGAAATATCAGTGCATAGGCTCCTCTATTTAAAGAGGACAGAATTACAATCATACCTTGACTAGGAGCTAGTTTCCAAATAAGACTAGACACTCCTACTACAACTAAGACTTCAAATAGAACTAGGACTAGACTTCTAATTCCAACATAGAGTAGAACTGACTAACTAATAATCCATATAGGACATTACACTCGATGGGCCCCATGAGCTATTTATTGAATTAAAACAACTTAAATAAAAGCACTGAATATAAATATCATTTTTCTGCCTTCTACCCATATTTTAGGTCCATTAAAGTGGCTCATTTCAAAGAAAACCCATGGGATCAAAGGCCCAACACATACATAACACAACCCAAGGCTTATTTACAGTAAAATAAGCTCAAGTGATTTATCTACATCAACTGGGCCCATCAATTGGAAGTCCCAATGGGACCATTGATTATAAGCCTTTATGGACCATTAGTTTAAGTTACCTATTCCATATTGGAGTTAGAAGGTCTGGTCCTAGGTCTCATTTCTAGTCCTATTTGTAATAGGAATGTCTAGTCCTAGGCCTATCATAGGTCTATTTTGAATTCCTAGTCATATTATGATTGTAAACTTCCCTCTATAAATAAAGAGGCAAATGTACTATGATTGCTCATAATTGAAAAGGTGCCTTTCTTGATGATTGAAGAATTGGGGAGCGCCACATCGATCTCCTTATCTCTAACCTAATGTTGGAGAGGTGGAACCATTGGGAAGCTTGCTTTTGGAACCACGACCTCTCATACTTCGATGGAGCAAAATCTCTATAGAAGGATGTCCAACTCCTGATCTTTCGATAAGGTTTGGAAGGACATCTACTTTGACGTCAACTCCAAGTTAGGTTACCTTTGCCATGGGCCAGTTAAAGAATCCACCAGAAATAGGCTTATTGTTGATTCTTGGGGCCTCTCCCCCCACCATCTTCTCCCCGTTGATGTTTCCCCTTTTCTTTGAGCCTTTGGCTTTTCTAGTTGTGTCTCCCTTGAGGCCTTGCCCCTTTTAGCTTCCCTCCCTCCTCTCCCTTGTATATTCTTCTTCTTTCGAAATGAATACATTTATTGACCCAAAAAAAACTTATCAAACCATTAGCAGCAACAGAGAGAAATCTTCGTTAAACAATATCTCAGCCTTATCCCAATTAAATGTGATCGGCTACTTGGAACCTATTTTTCTCCAATCAGTTTTATTCAAAGCCAAGCTAGATTCCAAACCTAAGTTATACATGTCCTTCCTCACCAATTCTTCTATGGTTATTTTAGGCCTACCTCTAGCTCTTCTATCTCCTTCGATTTGCAATAGATCACTTCTCCATACTAGAGCATTCAAAGGCAATAACGAACAATATAAGCAGTAGATAATGTCAACCTCATGGCAAAAAATAGTAGGAGTAAAAAATAAAAAAACTCATTGCTGCAAGATAGAAACCATCAGCAACTACAAGTCATAAATTTGAAATAGTAAAAGATGAAGAGCTTATAGCTGCCGGGCAAAAAATTCAAAAAGTTTTTATAAAAATAAGTGATAGATAGAAACCTTTGATAACAAAAAATTCAACTAGGAATAAATAACACTGGGAGTAAAAAGAAGAAGAACTAAGCCCTTCAATAGGCCACAACTCTTCAATTGAACCTCTTTGGTTCAGGCTAGGCCAGGCCAACCTTGGTCTAGATGTTATTGGTTAACAAAAAAATCCAGATTAATGGAGTCCATATTGTAGTATCACTACATAGTTTCTTTGGTTTCTATTTTGTTATATAGTAGTTTCTTAGTTTCTATTTATTAGTTATTGTATAAGGACCCACTACTAGATGTGTGGACATTTCTTTTAGTAGTTTCCATTTTTATTAGTTTCATTTGAAGGGATTGGTGGGAGCATTATGCATTGGATTGCTCTTTCTTGTAATGTAAGGGCCATAGAGTGCCCCCCCCCCCAAAAAAAAACAAATTTAACTGAAATTTAATGGAATTGACTATTGTGCCTTTGTTGTCTTCCTTCATGTTGTGAGAAAAAGTATTGAGGTAAGAGATGCCTTTGGGGTTAGTGAGATATTAACCAAAGGCATAGGTGACAGGCCTTGGTTATATCCCCGTCTTCTTCTTTTGTTTCTATTGCAAGTTCTCAGCAACTTTAGGCCTATTGAGGCTATCAACTCGTAGCTATGGCCATTGTTTGTTGTTCTGATGTGGAAAGGAACTGTTGTTGGTGATACAGAGTGTTTCTGGAGCCATTACCATTACATCCTATGCCCTATGCTTACAAGCTACTCACTATTTTTCCTTCTAAATTTGTCTGTTCTTTATATCTCTTGATTGGAACATCAGATCCTTGTGATCGACATTGCTGGGCCTTCCTTCAATCTGAGTTAAGGCTTCATCCATTGATCCCATCAATAGTAACAGCAAGCCTTTTTGTTTTAAGAAACTACTTTCTATTTTCTGGTCTGGCCTATAACTTATATCTAGCACTCAGTTGGCTAAGATATTTGGACGTCCATCTCCATTGACTAGGTCCCATGACATCCTTGGTAATGATCTGCTCAACAGATTTTTAGTTCTTCGATATTGCTAAATCTGTTTCCAAACTTTCTATTTCATTCCACCTATTATAGCCATTGATCCCGGCTTGATTAGCAGAATTAAGGAGGGCCAGCAACGACCAACCAATTGATCCCAGCAATCCAGCCTTGTAGAAGCCAGTTGTAGAGGCCAAACATCCCTCCACTGATTTCAGTTTGATGTTGTTTTGTCTTATTCATGTGACTTAATCAGCAAGAGAAAATCCTAGGAAAGATTATAAAAGATTTAAAATCCTTGCTACCAATCTCAGCATTGGGCTGTTATTTTGTCTTATTGTGAAGCTTGATCAGAAAGGACACAGTTGGAGGAAGAAAACTAGAAAGTCACCAAAAATATGTTTTCAAATAGGAAAGATTTTGAATAGGATATTTCTATTTTCCATGCTAGTTTCCTTTTTCTAATAGTTTTTATATTATTTTTTTCCATTAAGAGAAGATTTTGAATAGAATCATTCTTCTTCTCCCCTTCCCCCTCCCCCTTCTCTCATCCTTCCATCAGTTTCTGTTTTCCCCTTTTATTTCTTTAATTTTCTGTAGGCTAATTGATATGTTCAAAGCATATCAGGAGGCTCTTTACTAACTACCAAAATCTGCTACTGGTGTAGCTCTGTTCAAATCCTACAACAGCCACTGGAGGAGAATTTCTGGGAAAATCTCAAAGAACCATATCTTCCTAACTAGTGAGAATTTTCTGCTGATATTTAGAGGACCAAACCACCTCCCCAAGACTCCCACCAATGGAGGTGTAAGAAATATTAGAGACCTGTTGTGTGCTCTACAAGAAATATCGCTTACTTTGACCAAAATGAAGAATTCTTCTAAGTGAGAACCCCACAATATTATTTGGCTCAGGTTTGAAACTGGTTAAGCACCTAGGCTCAGATGCAGAATGCTATTCTCATAACTCAATGCATGAATATAAGATGATGCAGCCAGCCAATCCTAATCCTAGAGTAGGAATCAACAATTCATTTGGTTGCAACACAAGATCAAGTCGAAGGAGATTTTTTATTGAATCAAGGGCTGAGAAGTTTGTTGGTTTTGATATTCCATCAACCTGCAACAGGGAAAGAATGAAAAATAAAAAGAGAAGAGATAAGAGGGCTGTTTTGGGATTGGGAATAGTACCCTTGAACAATGCCATGAAGAAGAAAGAGAAAGAGTGAGAGGGAAACGAGGAAGTCATTTGGCTACACAATTCAAAAGCAAATTCTATATTCCATTCAACTCGTAATTGGGGTGTCACATGTATTCAAGATCCAAAATAAAAAATCAAATATTTCTAATATTTAACTTCCTAAAATAAATAAACTAACTAAAAAACTATTACGGCTCTTAATTTTATTAACAAAATAGAACCCCAAAACCTAAATTAAATCTACTCAAGACAAATTAAGCAGCTAAGGAATAAAACACACAAGATCCCTATAACTAGTATTAGATAAATCCTGAATTAGAGATTAATGAACCCCACCACTAATTAAAATATTTATTTTCATGCACCCCCTTTAGACCACCAATTTTGGGCCTTATAATTCATCCCTCACAAATCAAACCCAATGAATTAAAAGCTTATACAAAATAGATATTAAAAAGGACAATTTCTGAGCTGGTTGGAGATTATAATCAAATCCAATAGTTAATTCCACGAATAAAATGGACTAAATATATTGAAAATTTTAATAATTTATACCATATGTTTTGATAGTCTATAGGTATACTAAGCTAACCTATTTTAGTGTTGTGAACAGACTAAATTAAATTAAAATCTTAACATTTTCAAGTTCTCATGGAATATTTATATAAGTCAAACTTCTAAGAAAATCTTTAGGGGAGAGCAAACAGCAATGCATGAAATTAAATTGTATACAAAAAGCACAAACATCTCCCTAATTCATGTACCAATATAGGAACTGTACGCATCAATATGAAAAAAATAAGCAAGCGTAAAGATCCAAACACTAAAGCCACAAAAGTGATGAATTAATTTTGATTCTTTCGTTATTGAGCCAGCTCCTGGGAAGGTGGTTGCTCAATAGCTACTTCTGAAGCTCTATGTTAGGACCTCCAGTGATAACCTCTATTGTTTCACAAGTCATCAGCCTTGACCATGTCCTCTCCAGCTAATTGCTCATTCTAGTTGTTTCTATTTAAGATCCACCTAAAACCCATTTTATGTTTAAGTCTACAGGTTAAATGGAAAATAAATTCTCTATGTAAACCAATATCCTTACTTGAATGGTAAGCCTGGTGTATAGCGAAGAGATCAACAAGGCATGTCCATCAATCTACCAATTATATATGGGGTTGTGGAGAAAAACTCAGAGCAAGAAATTTTTGTTGGTCCATGTTTTGTGTTTACAGCGAGCATGAGGAGTGAGACATCAGTATATCACTGGCATTGCCTGAACCCTTTGATAATCCTTTCCTGCATCTGGTGAACAAGATTACTAACAAACACTCTATAGATATAAGAGCTTCCAGAAGAAATAACATGAACTATTACATACACTATAATAGCTACAGTAAAACAAGGGTCCCTTTCAAAATGGTTCACAAAAGTTAACGACAACCATAGGAAGCTGATCGATCAGACCAAAACCAGCCATATGCTTCAGGTTCCTTGGCTGAAAATTCATCCTTAATTATGTTCTCCAAAGAAGCAGATAACCAAAATAAACAGAATATTAATATTGCATTAGAAAGCCCTATATCCATCAGAAAACAAGATAAATTGATTAATAGTGAAAAAATTAACATTAATAGCACTTCGGTGTTATGTCAGTGAATGGCTAATGCATATCTACAAATACATTTCTGTCCGTGCTCCTATTTCTCAGATCCTCGATTTCTGATGAGATCCTATTTCTGAGGTTGGAAAAGAATACTTTCAGAATCCTATTCAGAGGCACATGAAGCATCCTATTGAGTTTTTAACGGGTAGCAAAAACTCTCTTTAGTTCCTCAATTCTCGCTTCTTAGTCCCTCAGTTTCCAGAATCTGTGCATGAGAGAAGACACACAAACATACCACTTGAAAAGTCTACTCTCACTTTTGGCCCAGAAAGCGAGAATAAGGAATGTGCCCTAAGATCAAAATAAGAATCTAAACATTGATTAACTGCAATGCCTTCTATAGTTGTTTTACAGCAATGTGTAGATATATATTATTATACAACAACATACATTATCATTTATCAACAACATATATAGTACTTTCATATATTTTTAACCAAATTAGAAATGTTTGAAGTAAACAACCTGATTTGTAAGTATCAACAAATCAATAAGGTAAGTGAAAAAATTCAGGCAAAGGTTGCAAAGGAAATCAACAAGCTGACACAAAAACCTAGAGCAATCATCGACAAGCCTGAGTAGACTTTTCAATTGTATAACTAGCAATTCATGTCAGGCTTCAACAATGATAACTCAATCACTGCTTACAATAAGAAAAATATAGTAGACTGAAAAAATAAATTTAGATATGCCTTGAGTGATAAAAACAATAAAACTAAAAGTTCTTCAGACAAAATTGTGTTAGGCAGATAATCACCTCATGGATCAAAAGTGTAAGATATAACAACACTATGCTGATTTAATTGCAGGATACATCCACAAAAAAAAAAAAAAAAAAAAGAAGAAGAAGAAGAAGAAGAAGAAGTGATGAACATATTATTAGCATCCATGCAATAGACAAACTTACAAAGGGTATGGCAACGCAAAACTTGATAAGATAGTGCCTCCACCCATGTATTTCTATCTCCTCCAAACCAATTAGTAGAAAACCAAAAGATCTTCAATAATGAGCTTTGTTCTCTGATAGCCAGTTAAAGACCCTGGATACATCATGTAATGTTTGAATCAACTGAACTGAATATTATCAGCCACCATAGCATCAATATTACCACAAAATAGAACTGAATATGAATAAGAGCTTTCACCAACATAACAAAGTACATATCGATACAACTATATGTTATGTTTGTGTCTTGATCCTCTCAAGATGACCACAAAGGATAACAACATAAGGACACAGACATAGTGGTATGTCTTGTATATACCAACACTAAAATAAAAGAAGGGATAGTTTTCTATCTGGGAGGGACTCCCGCGCCAAAGATACAGGGGCACAACATGACCACTGTGCCCCTCCTAATCCCCTAGTACCTGTGCGCAGGGGATGCTCCTGCAAAAGAAAATACTTGCCCATAAAAGAAATTACAATAATAAGAAACCAATACAAAAATATCCCCATAGTAATAATATAATGCTTTATTTCTTAACATTCCCCTTAAGCTAGAGCATATAGATACTCTACACTCCAGCTTGATATAACCAAAACATAAATGATCAACAGGACCAAACGGAATAAATATATCAGAAGTAGAGGCCAGTGGCCAGTAACCACACCCAGATGTGTAGCAAAAAAAAGAACAGTAAGAAGAAGTAATTTCAATTTCCGCACTAGATTAAACATAAACAGATCAACTATTTCAAAGTTGATCCAAAGCCCCTTGTGCCGAGGCACAATATCATCTATTCATCTTGTTCAAAGGGCACATCCCATGGCACAACTTCACTGCCTGACGGGTCTTCTCCAACTGCCTCCCAACCCAGGATTTTCTCATTCAACCGCATATGCCCCCCCTCGTTGTGATGCAGATTAATAACCAAAATAGGCTTGTTTTATTAGGAATAAGCCTAAGTTGGGTTGTATATATGCCTTCAGTCCATATGGTTGGAGTGTATTTGGCCACTTTTATGGGTCTAAAAGAGGGAGCTCTAAGATTGAGTATGGGATTACTAGTTAGTTTCCTTTTTAGTTGGGTTTTGATGAGGTTAATTTATTTCTAATTTCAATCATTAGTTAATTTCGTAATTCAGTCAAAAGTTAGTTTCTAATTTCAGTCTTTGTATTTTCCTAGTTCCCATTTTTTATTTTAGTAACTAGAGGACTTGCTTTTATTTAGTTTCCTACTTCAGTTTTAGAAATTAAAGTGAGTTTCTATTATTTGTAAACCTCCATCATTATTATAAATAAAGGAGGGGGCTCCCATTAAGCCCCACATTTATGAGTGAAAAAATCTATGTTGTTGTTTGCTCTTATGAGTGTGCTTTGTGTATGATCAAAGTGATGGACAGGTGTTTGATCCGGTGACTCTTTGTGGCGTGAAGTCCAAGAGGTCTCTTCAGGCTTTCCTTTCTTCTTTTTTCTTTCAAGGTTAGAAGTTTCTTTTGCAAGGTTTTATAGACCACATACAGATATGATCCGATTTCTATTTTCTGGTTGTTAGAAACTCAGATTCTCTCCCACTGACCCTCTACTGATATGGACTTCAAGCCACCTGATGGATTCACTGTCTAGGTCGATTGTTCCCCTTGCTGAGAGGATGGTTCGACCCAAATTCTAGGGTGATTAGACCTAGAATTTGACAGATACAAGAATTTTCCCTAATATGGTTGATCTCTGTATCAACCCTATTCGGCCCAGAAATTCATTCAACTACCCTAATTATTTGAGCATGATATTGGTCAATATTTAACCTTGTTTCAATCCCAAATTTTAGTGATTTAAAGTCTCTGTTTTCTAGTTCCCTCTAGTTGCAGAATTTCTGAACTATAGAGATCGATAGGGCTGATCCTTGTTGATTGATCTCAGTTTGATTTGTATTCTGTTCTAGACTTACCTGGTGAATGTTTGGTTGTTCTTTGACTAAAATTTCCTGTAGTTTGAGACTTGGTTAGACCCCTCTCCTTGTCTACATTATGTTGCCATTGCTGGATTGCCATTGAAGACATTGATAACCTTTTCTTCTCGTCCTTTCTCCTCCACCATCTGAAATAGAGTACTTCTCTCTTGCTGGCCCTCCCACACGAGAATTCTCCCCTTCTCTCATGAATGGATTTGTATAGAAATGACTATCGAAGGCCCTTCTATTTGTGATACCATCAAGAAGCTTGCTTTTGGAACCGTGATCTCTCATATTTGGATGGAGCGTAATCTCCATACATAGATTTTCAACTCTTGATCTTTGATAAGATTTGGAAAGCTATCTACTTCGATATCAGGTCCAAGTTAGGTTGCCTTCACCACCAATCAGTTAGAGAATCTGCCAGAAACAGGCTTATTGTTGATTCTTGGGGCATATCCCCCACCATATTCTCCCCTCTTGATGTTTCGCCTTTTCTTTGAGCCTTTGGCTATTTTCTAGTTGTGCCTCCCTTGAGGCCTTGCCCCTTTTGGCTCCCCCATCCTCTCCCTTATATATTGTTCTTATTTTGTTCTTCTTTGGTAATAAATCCATTTATTCACCCCTCCCCCCCCAAAAAAAAAAATTGTCCATTTCCAGGCACCTACCACTTGTAACCGAGATTTTGCTATTGTCTTCCACTCTTCATCCTGTCTTAGGGAAACAAATATGGGTTGATTCGACCATGTTTTCCATAAATCTAAAGCTCCAAATAATGATTCCAATATAGATCTAAGGTGGATCCAAAGTCTCAAGCATGGATCTTAACTCTTTGCTCAAAAACACCTCAAAACCCCAAATCTTCTCTTTAGCTCAAGAGATCAATAAATGCTTCACAAATCTTGCAAGTTTTCCTCTAAATCCTTTATAAACAACATATAGAACCTTTATTAAACCTTAGATTCACATTCTTAAGGGATCATAGTAAGATCCAAAGGATTTCTACCCAAATCGAAGGGTTTCACTTAGGATTTCATAAGGGTTTAAGGAATATGGACTTTACTCACCTTAAATAGTAGATCTCAAGATAAGGATTGTTAATCCGATGTCGGATTCAAGAGATCTAACCCTAGCGATGCACAATGATCATCTCCTTCCCCGTTTTCTTCTTACTTCCTCTCTCTTCTTTCTTCTTTTTCTCTCTCTTTTTTACTTTTCCCAACTACCGTGTAAAACAATAAATGAGGTGAAAGAGAGGTAATAAATGCTATTTATAGTGGGGTAAAATATCTAATGACCAGAGTGGTAGGTCACACTGGTGGATCCGACCCACCTATGACCACCCACTAGTCGGCTATAACTTAATCCAAGCATTGGGATTTTCGATGGGGCTCGGCCCCGACCTGTATTTCACCCCTTGGTAATAGATTAATATGCATATTTGACACAAAATATAGTTACGTACTTTTATTATCCATATATGGCCTCATGATACATGCAAATGCTCGGCTTGGATACACAGACTTCACTAGGCACTAACTCCAACTCATTTGACCAATCCAATTTCAAAATCACCCTTGGCACCATGCTCCATCAAGTAGTACCCACCGTGCCTCTCTTGAGTTCAGGTCCTGCAAGACCAAACCGAACCAATCAAGCAATTAGACGGGGTCTAAAAAGTACAGTATCACATTTACCCCTCCTTTTTGAAATTTTCATCCTCAAAATTGTAGTACCTTGTCCAAAAAGATGAGGATATTTGGCTTGACTGTCTTCTTTTTCCCAAGATGCTTTCCCAAGCGAATGATTGGCCCATCAAACTTTCACGAAGGTGATGGAGTGATTGCGAAGATTTTTTATCTTTCGGTCTAAGATTTCAACGAGCTGCTCTTCATAGGTCATATTAGCTTTTGGATATTTAGGTTTCACGGGTAACACATGTGATGGATCATGAATGTATCGCTTTAGCATAGATACGTGAAATAAATTGTGAACATTGCTGAGAGAAGGCAGAAGAGCCAACATATAAGTTACGGAGCCAACTCAAGCCAAGATCTCAAATGGGCCAATATACCTCAAACTTAGCTTGCCCCTCTTGTGGAATCTATGCAACCCGAATTCAATGTCCTTCCTGCGGTTGTCCGCATAGCTCTTTTGGCATGATTAGGCTGCTTTAATCCTTTTTTGAATGATGTCAACCTTATCACACATCTTCTATATCATTTATGGTCCAAGCATCCGTCGCTCACCTACTTCATCCCAATATAGGGGCATTCTGCACTTTCTGTCATATAATGCCTCATACAGAGCCATCCCAATGGTAGTTTGATGGCTATTATTATAAGTAAACTACCTGAGCATATCTTTCATTATTTGTATAGTTCACTCTGACTGCCCATCGGTCTGTGGATGAAAAGCAGTACTCAAAAGCACCTATTTCCCCAAACCTTGCTAGAGACTCTTTCAGAATCTAGATGTGAATCTCGGGTCTCTATCTGACACAATGCATACTGGTACTCCATGTAAACAAACTATATTATCCATATAGAGTTGGGCTAACTTGTCCATGGAGTAATTGGTCCTGATCAGAATAAATGAGCGGTCTTGGTTAGCCTGTCATCTACCGCCCAAATTACATCCATTCCCTTGGGTGTACGGGGTAATCCTGTGACAAAATCTATGGTGATCCTATCACAGATACAGGGAGTGGCTACAAGATACCATATGGTTGATGCCTTTTTGCCTTGACCTTTTGACACACGAGACATTTTGCTACATACACGGCAATAGTGGTCTTAATGGCTAGCCACCAATAGCTTTGTTTAAGATCCTTATACATCTTTGTACTTCCAGGATGAAGTGAGTATTTGAAACTGTGTGCTTCCTTCACAATCTTATCCAGTATCTCCATCTCATCAGGCACATATAGCTCAGGATCCAATGATTGTTTCACTATCACCTTTTGTCTGATGGATAGATGTACCTGTAAGGCTGACAAGGATATAGTCAACTGCTTAACATCATCTGACTGATGTTCTCGCTCAGGGTTGCTCCCTCATATAGAAGGATTTCATCCATTAACACTGCCTCTTGTATCAGTTGTGGACTGATAGCTAGGTACGAAAGCGATACAATCTGAGCCTTCTAACTTAGAGCATCAGCTACCATATTAGCCTTACCCGATTGATACTGAATATCACAATCATAGTCCTTCATAAGCTCATGCCATCTTCTCTGCCTCATAATTAAATCTCGCTGGGTGAAGAAGTATTTAAGGCTTTTGTGATCACTATATATTTCATACTTCTCCCCATATAGGTAATGATGCCAGATCTTCAAGGCAAAGATGACTGCTACCAGTTTTAAATCCTAAGTGGGGTAGTTCTTCTCATACTCTTTGAGTTGCCTAGATGCATATGCTACCAACTTTCCGTGTTGCATGAAAACATAACCCAACCCTATCTTGGATGCATCAGTATAGACTGTCATCCCACCTGTACCATTTGGAATGGTTAATACAGGAGCTGACACTAACCGTTTCTTCAACTCTTGGAAGCTTTTTTTCACACTCCTTTGATCATTCAAACTTTACACCTATCCTGGTCAACTTAGTCATCGGCACCAAAATTTGAGAAAAATGTTCGATAAAATCCAATACCTCCAGCATTGTACCAATAGATGTCTTCAGCCCCTTCAAAAATTTTTGGGCTTTTTCGTCAGCTGTCCTCATATGGCGAGGAGCAAAATAGAACAAACTTTCAAACTGTTGCTGATATTCTAGAATAGACCTGCTTCCTTGAGTAAGTGCCATAAACTCTGCCTCTTCACGATCTGTGAAGTTTTTTGGATTACTAGAACAATTCTTTGAATTGTTCCCAGGTAGGCTCAGGGTGAGTTGCCATCAATATAGGTTTGAAAGCTTTCCACCAAGAATCAGCTTCAGTTTTAAGTTGCAACCCAGCACATATAACCTTCTGTGCCTCTGTGCACTCTACTATGTCAAATACTTTCTCTAACTCTTGGATCCACCGATCCAGTTCCAATGGATCATTACCCACCTTGGTGAAAATGGGTGGTATCTACTTAAAATATTCCACTACCTTCTCTGTAGTAGTGGCTGGTGGATGATAAGGTGGATAGTACGAATAGGGTGGAGGCATCATAAATGGTGGAGTGCCATATGGTAGAACCGGAGGGTACCTTCTGGTTGATCTTGAGGTGTAACCTCAAGTGGTGTTCCTCCAAGTTGTACTCCAATGCCTGACCCCACTGGAGGGTTCTGAGAAGTAACCCCTCTAGGAGGCAGACCCTATAAAGTAGGGTTCAAGTATTATTGCATAGCATCCATAAAGGTTTGTTGCTGCTGAAGCAACTGCTACTGAAAAGCCCCTTGAGACTATTATATAAGTGTCGCCACATCACCAACAGTGATAACATGTGGGGGTCCCAGGATTTCGTTCAAGGTTGGGTTACCCTGAATATGTTTTGGATCATGATCCACTTGTGGTGGTAGATGTGAGGTTTGCCCCACGGGTCGAAGACCACGGGAAATGGGTGGCTGACCACCAGAGGTACCACAGACATAACCCCTGAATCTGGTGCGTACCATGGTGTTCTAGACCTGGATTATTCCAAAGCATAAGTAGTGATTGAGTGCCACAACATTTGTATATATATATATATATCCACAATCAATACATTTCATATCACAGGTTACATTGGTGCACCACACCACATATCTGAACATGCCCACATTAATTGGGGCCTAGAAGGAGCAAAAAAATAAAAAACTCCAACACAGGCCAATTTGGGGCCTTGGTACTCAGATCGGTAGGCAAGACCAGCGAGCAAGGCTAGGTAGGGGCCCGTCGGTCTCGTTTGAGACTGATTTAAAGGGTTTTTTTTTAAACCCTTATTTCCCACTTCTTCTTTTTCTTCTTTCCAATTTTGACTAGGGCGATTTGAGGGTCTCATACCCCACTTCAACTCATGATCTCACTCACAAATCGGCGTTCCAACTCCGCTTCATCTCCTCAATCTACAAGTTCTCCTTTTCTCCATTTTCTCTTTGAGGATCATGTTTTTCGGTGTTTTTTGCCATGGAACTTTAAACCTCTTTATATACTGCATCTTCTCCATGAAATGTTTATTTTCCTAGCAATGTGGTGTTCCATTTATGCTTTCCATGATTTGTTGGTCTTGATTGACCTATTATAGAGAAAAAATTTCAAATTCTTGCTCTAAATTCTCTATTTTAGGGTTTTATTCTCATTTTTCCTTCTTTACTTCAAATTGATGGTTCAAACGCTATTCCCCACTCTCAATGCACACACACAATAGTAGGGTAATCATTTCCATTTGCGTGTGCATAAGTTTCCTCTCTTTTGACATAAACTTACCCTGTTATGGTCAAATCCTTAGAAATTTGGGGGGTTTTCTTCATTTCTTTGCTTTTCACTATGAATGCAATTATCATAATGTCCATTCTCTGTCAATGACTTGTAAAAATAGTTTGAGTGATTTCATTGTGGGAATACATGCATTTTCCTTAAGATTGTGTCCAATTTTTTTACTCATGCCTAATATGCATTGCCTTCAATCAAAATGTTTAGGGGATTTCCATCCATTTTCCTTCATCTAATTGTAATCATTTCCATCATTGTATTTATCACTCCCCCTTTAATTGCATTTGGGTAATAAGTAGGTTCTTGCATCCATATGCTTCATTTCTATGTTTTCAATAAACACTTAGCATCACTGCATTTTAGCATTGCTCATTGCATTCCTCTCAATTTCATCACTTAGCATCACTGTATTTTAGCATTGCTCATTGCATTCCTCTCAATTTCATCATTTAGCATCATTGCATTTTAGCATTGCTCATTGCATTTTAGGGTTTTTATTATCCATGTCATTTCTTATAGGGATCATCTCACTTCCCCTTTTTAAAAATACTGCTTATCACATTCTTTCATATTCTCCATTCCTTCACTTACACACCTGTTACGGTCCAGGAAGAACTCAACCCCATAAACTGGCTTACAAGGTGAGGGGACCCTCAGCCCACATCAATTCCCATAGGAAAGTGATGTGGGATCAGCCCCCATAGTTTATATAGGGATTGTAACGTACCACCATGCTTCCGAACCCAACGTCCATGGCCGCCTACTCTAGATCAGGTAGCCTTTTCTAGGTGGCTCTCACTTTGCTTTAGGGTTTTTTGCTTGTGGCAGGTAGCCCTTTCCTGGCGGGTCTTACTCTAGCACTAGGTCGCCCCTTCCGTGCATGGGTTGGGCCGAGGATCGGCTACTCTGATACCACTATTATGGTCCTGGAAGAACTCAATCCCATAAATCAGCTTACAAGGTGAGAGGACCTAAGACCATATCTGCCCACATCAATTACCATAGGAAACTGATGTGGGATCAACCCCCATAAGCTGATATGGGATTGTAATAACACCTTTCTTTTACGTTGTCAAGATGTCGTCCAGGAAAGGTGAGGAGACTGCCTCCTCCTCCAAAAGGAGGAAGACTACTTCCTCCCGGGGGAGGAATTCTACCCCAGGTTCTTCATCATGGACCCGACCTGTATAGTTACCCATATGGTAACTATTTCCTAATCTATATTTTTTGAGCTACTGATCATGATGGAAAAGACAGTGGTGACCGAGGACTTTGTAAACTATCAGATGCTAAAGAGATTTATAGCCTTGGATTGGGAACCTATGCTCTACCTCGATAATCTATGCTACAAGAACCCCATCCAGTACTTCTACTATAACCTAGAGGCTTCCTATATAGATGTGCAGTACTCTCTTATCAGTCTGGTGAAGGGAGTAGACATTGTTTTGACTGTTGATTTACTAGAGGCCATTTTGGGTGTCTTGGCTAAGGGCACTCATTTTTACAACCCTCCAAGGATTAAGGCCATGGATCCAGATTTGAGCATTAGGATGCAGGAGGTTATCTTTGAAAACATATATGGACAAAAGGATCGTCCATTGTCTGAGATTGCTAATAATGCAGCCACCCGAGTTTTCGCACGCCTGGCTCAGTTCAACCTGCTTCCTAGAGTAGGTCACAAGAACTAGGTAAGCTTTATGATAGCTTATCTTCCATATTGCATCTCTGTGGCCCTAGAAGGGGGTGCTTCCCACCTTTGCCTCCCATATGTCATGATAAAGACTATGGAGTATCACACTGCTCATCCTAATGACTTTGATTTTCCTTATGGGAGATCACTCACTAAAGTCTTTGAGTACTTCTAAGTGGCTTTGACTGGTGAGGATGGGAAGTACCCAGGGGATAAGTTTATTAAGGGAAAATATGAAGATGATGGGGTTGCCAGTGCCAATGGGGGCACCACATGACGCAGAAGAGCAGGGGCTAGAGTATATGGAGGCTGAGTACATAAGTAAGGAGGATGAGGATTATTTATCTCATTCAGATGAGGAGGAGATCGACGAGGAGGATATTCTAGAGGAGGAGCCTCCAAATACTAAGGCTTCTGATCCACATTTTACAACTCCACCACCTTCAGGTTGGGCTTTTGATTTTCAAAAATTGATGGACAGCATTGGTGCCCTGAAAGAGGGGCAAGATCAGATTTCTGAGAAGATGGAGGAGAGTAATGCCTGAGAGTTGGTGATATATCATAGGTTGGAGAGAATGGAAACCAATTTCCAGACCTTTACAAGGGACTTGGATGAGGTTTCCAAGGGCATCACTGCTGACTTCCGTAGAGTGCAAGGGGAAGTGGTACTAATAAATGACTGACTGAACTTCTTCGACTACAATTTTTATTGCAAGTCGCGGCCTAAGTGAGGGAGTTCATACTCCGCACCCAGGATGATCAGTGAAGCGACAAATCCTCCTTCACCCTCCTTTTCTATCTTCCTTTATGGTGATTTTGATATCTTTCAGTTGTATATTCTTGATACACTTTTATAGTTTGGAACTTGGTGGCATTCATGTGGATGTTTATGACTTTTGGATAGGTTTTAATTGTTTCATTTATTCTGTTGTGGTTTGGTGGTGACAGTGTGTGTCACTCCCCCTTTTGTAATATCTTCAAGTATATTGTTTATCAGGTAGATCTTTGTAAAAAATTTTGAAAATTCAATATAGCGTTGTTATGCCGTCGAAATTTTTATTACTTTATGAATTTTGTTGGCTTGTGGAATCTCCAAATTAATTTAATTTTATTGAAAATTTCAGTAGCACATGAGATGAAATGCAAATATCTAAACTTTTAACTTTATTACAGACTTTAGTCCCTTAAAGCTTTTCTGTTTATCCAATCTTGGGGTCCTATTATATAACTCTATGGGATCTAAATTGTATGTTGTGTGTGGGTAGAGCATCACACTTTGATACCACTAATTGTCACATCCCGTCCCATACAGAAACGAATCTGTGACCAAGTTAGCACCTGTTAACTCAAAACCTGCCAGGATCATCTTATACAATAACCATAGCATAGAATACACACATACTAAATCAAACAAATACTATAATTCAGTAGAAGTCTGACATATACATACTTGTAAATACCCCAATACTTTTGATACCCAAATTGTAATATGTAATACATATACATGTGGGCCCGTAGGCATAATATATACACAATAATTACAATTTAAATATCCAGAACACAAAAGGAGTAACATTTCAAGAATAACCAAAAAGAATCCGATGTTGGTATCAGTGTTGCTGTCCCACAACACCACTATCACACGGGCACTCGGCCCCGTGCCTGAGATCTTCAAGGACCCTCCAGTCCTCGACTAGAAACTCCACAGTGGGTCCTGGCTCTAGCTTTTTGGTTGGATAACCTGCAAGATTAGCTATAAATGGTGTGCACGTGGGATGAGCTAACTGGCCTAGTAAGTGAAAGGAAAGACCACATAAGTATCTACAATACAAATGAACCTATATGCGTGCAGTTCATTTTATTCTCTTAGTCCAACTAGAAAAAAAATTCTAAGTCATAGGTCATTTGCTACTCGCAACCATAGTGTGCGTATGCTCTGGGTAAGAGTTGCGAACCCCATCCCACGATACACCCATAGGGTTGTCAGAGGAGGCCAATCGTGGGTACCAAAAAGTAAAATGGGCATTGTCATGCATTAATTTAAAAGCAGTATGATTGGCCCTCTTATTATATCACCAAAGTTATCGATAGTCTTAATGATCAGTTAGGCGTACTTCTAATCACCACCGTTGGTACACAACCTCGGGCTTCCCCCCAATGATATACCAAACACCTAAACCCCTGCTGGGAAAGGTCGTAGCACATGGTTATGCCATTCCTAACCGCATGTCCTATGTGAGATAGTACGACTGTATAGTGCCACCACGTCCCATACCACGGGCCACCAATGTATTCGTGTCTAAGCCGACTATGGTATCTAGTCTAGCAAAGCATCATATTCAATAGTCTAAAGTCATCCATCTCATATCACAAGCAATATTTGGCATTTAATAATAAAAGATATCAGTATCTCAAATCATAAATGAATTTCATCATGCACACGTCAATGCATGCAATGGCTCTCGTGGAAGACATGGGCCCAACGGAATCTGAGAAGTTGGATTGGTAGGTCGACCGATGGGCAAGGCACCCACCATTCCTTGCTCACCTGTCGGACCAATAGCTTTGTTTGGACTGATAGGCCAAGAGTGGTGGGCCATGTCACCCACTAGTCTTGCTCACTAGTTAAGCCAGTAGCACACCCAGGACAGGTGGGCGCTGGATTGGTGGGTGCCATCCATTTCTAGGCACCTACCACTCACAACTAAGATTTTGCTGCTCTCTCCGACTCTTCATCCTACCTTGGAGAAATCAACATGGGTTGATTCGATCACGTTTTTCACAAATCTAAAGCTCTAAATCATGATTCCAACATAGATCTAAGGTGGATCCAAAGCCTCAAGCGTGGATCTTACCTCTTTGCTCAAAAACACCTCAAAACCAGAAATCTTTTCTTTAGCTCAAGAGATTAACAAATGCTTCACAAATCTTGCAAGTCTTCCTCTAAATCCTTCATAAACAACATATAGAACCCTTATTAAACCTTCAATTCACATTCTTAAGAGATCATAGTAAGATCCAAAGGATTTCTACCCAAATTGAAGGGTTTCACTTAGGGTTTCATAAAGGTTTAAGGAATATGGATTTTACTCACCTCAAATCGTAGATCTCGAGATGAGGATCATTAATCCAGTGTCGGATTCAAGAGATCTGACCCTAGTGACACACAACGATCATCTCCTTCGTTTATTTTTCTCAACTACCATGTAAAACAATAAATGTGGTGAAAGAGAGGTAATACATGATATTTTTAATGGGATAAAATATCTAATGACCAGAGTGGTAGGTCACACTAGTCGGTCTGACCCACCTATAACCATCCACCAATCGACCAAAACTTAGCCCAAACATTTGGATTTTGGATAGGGCTCAGCCCTGACATATATTTTATCCCTGGTAATAGATTAATACACGTAGTTAACATAAAATATGGGTACGTACCTTTATTATACGTACATGGCCTCGTGATACGTGTAAGTACATAGCTTGGGTACACGGACTTCACTAGGCACTGACTCCAACTCATTTAGCCAATCAGAGTTCAAAGTCACCCTTGCCACCATGTTCCATAAAGTACCTACAGTGGCTCGCTCGGGTTCAGGTCCTGCAAAACCAAACCAAACCAACCGGGCAATTAGATCAGATTTAGAAAGTAGGTTATCACATATCCGACTGAAGAGCTAGAGCCAGGACCCATTATGGAGTTGTCAGCTGAGGATTGGTGGGTCCCTCAAGATCTTTGGCATGGGGCCGAGTGCCTGTGCGAGAGTTGTGTTGTGGGACAGCAGTATTGAATACCAACCCAGGATTCCTTTTGATTATTTTGTGATGCTACCCATTTTGTGCTCTAGATGTTTAAATTGTAATTTTTGTGTATATATCATGCCTATATGGACTCACATGTAAATGTATTATGTAATACAATTTGGGTATCAAGAGTATTGGGGTATTTACAGGCATAACAAGTAAGACTTCTGCTGGAATACAGAATTTGCTTTCTTAGTTGTGTATGTTGTGTAATGGTTACTGCGTCAGATGATCCTCACAGGTTTTGGGTTAATAGGTGTTAGCCTGATCATCGATCTAGTTCTGAGTGAATGGGGTGGGACAACTTAGCCCTATTGAGATGCAACCCAGAGAAGGATGCAAATTCTTCTAAAGCCCCCAAACTAGCTATGACAGATTCACTAATAGCCTTTACAAAGATCATAAGATCATCTGCAAAGATAAGATGGGATAGTTGCACTGCTTTGACAGAGGATCCCTTGCCTAATGCCCCTTCCCCCATGAAGTATCCTGCTAGACTTCCATTAATAAGAATTGAGAATGTACGAGTAGTGACACAAGCCTTGATCCAATTCATGAGCAGAGGAGGAAATCCCATTCTTCCCATAATCTCCAAAAGAAATTTCCTATTCAATGAGTTATATGCTTTATGTAAGTCTATCTTCAATACTGCAGTAGGGTGAGCCCTTCTCTGTTCAATACCTCTTACAATATCAGAACAAATTAAAATGTTATCAGCAATAAATCTCTCTTTAATGAATGCTGACTGATTTTCACTAACCAGGTCCCCAATTACTCCTTGTAACATATTAGTGATAATTTTTGCAATAACCTTGTAAAAGATATTGCACAATGCAATCGGCCTAAACCCAACAAATGATGCCCTCTGTTTTAACTTAGGGATTAGGCAGAGAAAAGTAGCATTAATAGAGGATGGTGGCATAACAGCATTTCTAAAGAATCACTTGACAACAATTGTAAGGTCCTCTCCTACAATTTTCCAAGAGTGTTTGAAGAAACTAGCACAAAACCCATCAGGTCCAGGAGCCTTTGAGCTCTTCATAGCAAACACAACCTTCATGATTTCATCATTAGAAATAGTTTTTTCTAACATCTCTTGCTGGTCAATGGAAAGGGTACCACACAAAGGGATATCACTAGGACAAAATCCCACATCCTCATGTTCAGCCCAAACAGGTTCTTATAAAATTCAACAGCCTCATTCTTAATAAGATTAGGCTCATCCACAACAGCCCCATTGCTTCCCTCAATTTCTAGAATGTTATTTCTATGCTGCCTTCACCTAATTGCCTTATGAAAAAAACTATTTTCCATTTCCTAGCTGCAACCACTTCACTCTTGACTTCTCTTTGAGAAAGCTCTCCTCCCTCTTCAAAGCCTCCCATAATTTCATTTTAGCCTCCTTTTCTTGACAAACCAGATTATCATCACCATGATTGGAAGAAATTTATCTTGAATATCAGAAAGAATAGCTTCAGCCTCTTTTACTACCTTAAACACGTCACTAAAATGCTCCTTATTCCACCCTTCAATTCCTTCTTAACATTCCTCAACTTAGCAGCATACCCAAGTAAAGGATCAAATAATTATTAATTGGAAGATCCCAACCCCTTTTCACAATATCCTTGAACTCCTCATGCTCTATCCAAGTCTCAAAAAACCTAAAAGGTTTCGTTCCAAAGTTCTTCTCCTCCAGAATATTCAAGAGAATAGGATAGTGATCTGAGATTCCAGGATTCAAGAATGCTGCCTCAGAATATTTAAATTTTTCAACCCATTCATTATTACAAAACACCCTATCCAGCTTACAACTCACTCTATTCAAATCACCTTTCCCATTACTCCAAGTAAATAAATTACCCTTCCATTTCAGATCAAACAGGTCAACATCAAATACACAATTATTGAACTCCTCTACCTAATCTCCTCCCCCCCCCCCCCTTTCTTTTCATGTTGACCTCTCACCACATTGAAGTCCCCTAAAACTACCGAAGGAACTGACATTCCTTGTGACAATTGCTCAATATCCCTCCATAATTCTCTCTTTTCCTCCACACTATTTGAGGCATACACAACAGTGCACATAAACCCCAATGAAGTTCCTTTAATTTTTATCTTCACATGTATTAATTGGGATGTGCAAACCTCACAGTCTACAGCAGATAAAGTGTCATCCCAACTCCCCCAAATTCGAGTAGCTTCCCCTACTCTACAATTATGCACATACTTCCACTCCCTCCTTAAAGCACTAAACACCATAGTTATATTCTCTTCCTTCATCTTTTTTTCAATAAGAATCCCCAATTTTATATTTTTCCCTGCTAACAAATTCTTAACCCCTCTTTCTTTTTCAGGAGCATTAAGCCCACTCACATTCCAGCGTATGCAATTCATTTAATAGATTTGTTTGAAAGAGTACTCTGGACCCCACCAGTCGCCTTCATAGCTCTAACTTCTTGAATTGGTTTTTTCAAATGTGAATTGACCTCAATACATTGAGGTTGGAATGTCATCTTCCTGGCCACACCATTCTTCTCAAGAGATAGGGTTTTCCTAGCAGGTAAATTTGAATTGGAAGAAGAATTGGAAACTTCATTCATACCTTTTTTTATTGCTAGTCTGCAAGGTCAAAGTTGAAAGAGATGGAAAGATAGTAATCCGGTCCATAAATGGGGCTTTCTCGAGCTCATCATTGCTTATACCCACGGCAAGCATCTCCTTTTGGCATAAAGGAATATTCTGCCCTGATTCCCCAACATATTCCTTCTCAGCTTGTTGACTTGGTCTAACCTCCACCTCATCATCCATTTCCTTTTCTGACTCAAACAAAGGAGAAGAATAAACCTTACCACCCTCCATTCTATCGGATTGTACTACATCAGCAATTACACTGCTGTCCTCCATGAAATTAGGGTGCAAGGCGTGTTTTCTACCTTTCAAACCCGTGTGAAGACTTTCCAAAACCGCGCCATCTTCTTTCCCAAACAAACTCCCTTGATTCTCTCCCTTGGTCTAACCTTCCCTTTTGATTGCCCACAAATAACGTCCAAACAAGAAGCAATAAACTTGTCTCCCGTGTTAGAGTCCTTCCCCAACAAATCTCCTTTATTTTCTCCAACAGATTTCTTCTCCTCCAATCGCAAAATTTCTTTAGATAGCAATCGAATATCCTTGATAATATTCAAGGATGAATCTACCTTCCCACCCTCCAACCGATTCTCCTCCAAATCTACTATATTGACCATAGAATTTCCACCTTGTTCGGCCGCCCTATCACCTGCTGCCACCTCAGCTACAATCCCTTCGTAAATCTCACCCTCTTCAAACAACTCATCCACCTCAGCTACCATATTTGAATATGCATTAAAAGAAGTAGAGCCCAACTCCGGTCTTCCAAAACTGAGAAAGAATTTGAGTGTTCAACAGACCTCCCCGAACCACTCCCTTGAAGCACTGTCCTTCCCCTCTTCATGCTAATAAAAGCTCCCACAATCTCTTTCCCCTTCTTTACATCGTCTGATCTATAATTCAAATTTGAATTTTAATTTGAATTCAAATTTGAAATCAAAGCAGAATTCAACAAAAGGCTTCTCCATGGATTTCCCATCCTCTGCTTGTTTAGCAGCTACACCAGCAACCACTCTAGCAGCTGAGTACCCTTTACCCACCACAGCTCCTCCATCATGCAACACCTTCCCTGACAAAGACTCCTCCGAATGAACCATCTTCTTTACCCATTTCTTCTTGGCAGCCACACCTTCAACCCTGCACTAAGAAGAATCAAGATCAAATACCTTGCACTTAATGCATTATACAGGTCTCCATTCATACATCACAGCTTGGGAAAAGACAACTCCATTTTTGTCATGCACAGGAATTAATTTTGGCAACTCATCTCCGGCTTTAACCTCCACACATAACCTTGCAAAAGATAAACGCTCCATAGTACAAGTACATTTATCAGTTGTGATGGGATTGCCAATAACACTCCCAATTGAACTCAACGCCTCCGCAGTCCAATATTGAAAAGGTAAATTAGGCAAGGATATCCAAATAGGTAAGGAATTCAGCATAACTTTATCTACCACAATACTCGGACTCCACGGCCTCAATAACAATGGTCATCTATTAACGAACCACGGACTGCCTTCCCAAACCTTCAAACGATCCTCCTCCACATTAAAATGGAAAATGAAAACTCCACTCTCTAACATATACATCAACATGACCAGAGAGCTTCCATTGTTTAATTAGTATCTCTTTGGTAATAGAAAAAGGAGGTATCCTTCCCAAAAAGGAAAAAAGTACATAGTAAGGCATCCTCACTCTCCTTCTTTGGACTGACCAAAAGAAAGGAAAATAGGCCCCTTTAAACCAAGCAGGACAGGCCCTGCATTACAACAGGAGTACTCAAAGAAAGACTACATTCTATAATAGACCTTGAATTCAGCATTATCTTTCACCAAACTATTCAGCTTCTTTGGAAAGTCCTGAGCCTGAATAATAGTCTCTTCCTGAGTAGTAGCATATGCTTCCAAAAAATCAGCTGGCTTTTTCACTTCTCTCCATACATCCTTGAACTTCTTTCTTGGGGAATGGTGTCCCTTCCATTTGAGGTCAATGATCAGGTCCATGTCTAACAGCATCCCCTCCTTTCTTTTCATGTTGTCCCCTCACCACATTAAAATCACCTAACATGACCCAAGAAATCAAAATCCCTTGAGCAAGCAATTTGATATCCCTCCACAACACTCTTCATTCTTCCACACAGTTTGAAGCATACACTGCCGAACACAAAAACTCCATGGATGATCCTCTTATTTTAATTTTCAAATGTATTAGCTGAGAAGATGTAAACAAGCAATCTACTTCTAACTGATTGCCATCCCAACCCACCCATATTCTAGTAGCCTCCCCCTTCTTACAGTTATGAACATACTTCCACTCTCTTTTCAAAGAAGAAAACACAGAATCAATATTTTCCTCTTTCACTTTTATTTCAACAAGGATCTCTAACTTAATATTTTTTTTCATTCAACATATACTTCACCCCTCTTTGTTTTTCAGGGGCATTAAGGCCCCTTATATTCCAACACAAACAATTCATTTAGTAACCTTCTTAGATTGTTACCCTGAGCTCTCATAGGCCCCTTCTTTACCCCCACATCTCGAAACATTTTCTACATATTAGGTGTCACCTCAATACGCTAGGGTTGAAGGGACATCTTTTTGCATGACACCCTCCTTCAATAGGGAAAGCAGACTTAGCAAGGTTAGTGAAAGAAGGTTAGTGGAAGAAGAAGCTTTGGTCGTACCTTATTTGTTCACTTTGGCTATGGATGGATTTACTGGGATTACGAAGAAGCTTGAAGTTGATGGTAAAATCTCTCTTCTTCCCAGGTGCAAAGCCAGTCAACTATCCCATCTTATCTTTGCAAATGATCTTATGTTCTTTATAAAGGTTGTCCATGACTCCATCATAGCTAGTTTGGGGGCCTTAGATGAGTTTGCTTCCTACTCTAGGTTGCATCTCAATAGGGCAAAGTCCTCTATTATTTTAGGGGGCCTTACTCAAACTAGCAGTATGCAACTTTTGGAATTAATGGGTTCCAAGGAAACTAAGTTACCAATTCGGTATCTTGGTATCCCTATTGTTTCAGGTAGACTCACATTGACATATTGCAATCCTATTTTGAACCTCATCCGAACAAAGCTGGAAGTGCTGGAAGATTACAGTTGGTCTCCTCTGTTCTCCAAGGATGCTATATCAATTGGTTAGGAATTTCTTCTCTACCACCTTATAGCTAAAGTGGAGTCTATCTTCTCTAATTTTCTATAGTCTGGTCCTTCTTTAGAAAATAGAATTCATTGTCCCTTCAGATGCAGTTTGTAAGCCCAAGGAAGAAGGGGGCTTAGGAGTGAAAAGGGTCAAGTAGATGAATGTGGCTGGCATTATAAAGCAAATATGGTGGATAGCCTCTCGCAGAAAGAGTATTTGGGTGTAATGGATCTATAAAAGGTACTTTAAAATGGAGTCCATATGGACTGTTAAGGTAACTAGTGGTACCTTCTTGGTGTGGAGAAAAATCTTGAATTATAGTAAAATGGAAGATCATGTGCTACATATTATTGGCAATGGAATTCCACAAAGCTTTGGCTGGACAATTGGTATCCATGTGGGATTCTGATAAAAAGGTTTGGAGATAGAATAAGGTATGATGTTGGTTTATCTCACTTGGCTACCGTTGAAGAAATTTTAAGAGATGGGGAATGGCATCCAACTCCTGCTACTACCTTACGTCTCTTTTTTTTTTTTATAAATAGCTACTACCTTACATATGATGGAAGCTTGGGGAGGGCTCCCTCTTATTCCTAGACTTCACTATCCTAAGAAGGATTTAGTGGTCTGGAAAGGGCACTAAATCAGCCTGGCAGATTGTTTGAAAGAAGGAGACAAAGATATCTTGGGCTAAGATTGTTTGGTTTGACGGTAATATCCCAAGACACTCATTTACAACATAGAGGAGTTTTATTGATGCTTTACCTACAAAAGATCAACTTATCAAGAGAAAGATAAATGTCAATCCTCAATGCACCTTCTGTTGGGCAGGTATAGAAAGTAGAAATCACTTATTTTTTGAATGCCCTTTTACTCATGCTTTATGAGGAGATGTGGCTTCTCTTTGCAATCAAAAGGGGAGGAACCCTGTAAGCATTCTTGATATTGCCACATGGATCAAACATGAATTCCATGATGCAGATCCATTGAGAGTAATTGGGAAGTTAGCTTTATGTGCCACAGTGCAACACTTATGGCAAGAGAGAAACTTCAGGATCTTTAAATCTAAAAATAGGACCAGACCCCAAACTATTGATGCAATTGTCTCAGATGTCAAAGTTAAGTGCTCTAGGGTGAAATTTGTGGTTGATTGTAATCCTAGAAATCAATTCCTCATGTTTAAGTGGGGCATTCATGTTAGTTGGAAGGTTGTGATCCCAAAAGCTTGCTCTTGGTCTATGCCTCCATATAATATGGTAGCTTTACATTATGATGGGTCCCTTTCACAAGTTCGGGCTTCTTATGGAGGAATAGTCCAGGTTAGGAAGGGGACTCCTTTGCTGCCTTATTTTGGTCTTGGGAAGAAGACTAATATTTTATGGCTTGTACTCATGGCTATCCTTAGAGGAATTACTATTTCTATAGAAAACAACATGATGGAGATTTCTATTCGGTCAGACTCCAAATTGGTTGGATATGCTAAATGGAGAAATTGAGGGACCATGGGAGACTAGAACTATTAAAAGCAAGATTCTTTACATCTCTGGTTCATTATCCATAAAGGAATTCAAGTATGTTTGGAGGTAGGTTAATAAGCCTACGGATTACCTAACATTTATGACTATATCTCAGGTTGAGCATATTATTCAACCTCAAGACTTTACTGATGAGCTGAATGATTTAGTGATAGAGGATTCAGTTTTTAGGATTTACTACAAGTTGTAATCTGTTTATTTTCTTCCTTCGTTCACTTTGTAATGCAGGGTATGTCCTATTTTGTTTTCTAGGGGCCTCAACTTCATTCTTTCGGTCAGTCCAAATATGGAGATAGAGGCTGCCCTTTCTTGTACATTTTTTTTCCTTTTTCAATACATAAATATTACTTAACAAAAAAAAAATACCGTTGAACCCACATCTCAGAACCCAAAACCATGAATTGACTAGTTTAAAGAACTGTGTGAGGAAAAGGGATTACCCTTTCTCACACTTCGTAGCAAAATGGCATAGTGGAGAGGAGAAATAGGACACTCTTAGATATGGTTAAGTCAATGATGGCACAAGCAAACCTCCCAATATCTTTCTGGGAGATGCTCTTTTGACTACTGCCTACATCCTTAACTGAGTGCCTTCACAGTCAGTTCCTTCGACTCCCTATGAGTTATGGAATGGCACAGAGCCAAATTTAGTGCATATGCAACAATGGGGATCAACAGGTTAAGTTCACTGCACCTCCCATAAGCTTAGGAAGCTTGGGCCAAGAGCTAGGAAATACATCTTTATAAGATAGTTTGGGAAGCTTGGGCCAAGAGCTAAGAAACACATCTTTATAAGATATCCCAACAACTCAAAGGGCTAAATTATATACGGTGGACACCTTAACGGAGGAATGACGGAGATAGAATTATGTGATGTCGACTATATTGAGACATATTTTCCTAGCATTGGTGACTCCAGTAGGGATCTCAACCTCGTTGAGATAGAGGACAAGGAAAGCATCTCACCTACTCTTGGCGAGGGTGGAAAATTAACTCATCCTGTAATCACCAAATAAAGTGAGACTAATCATCAAGCTAGTAGGAGTGTACCAACAATGAGAGTATACCACTAGACGATCATCAAGATTCCTTCACATATAGGAGTACTCATGGGCATATTCTCTGTGGTTGCTTTGAGATTGAAGGAGAAGCTCTCATTTGTGTTCCAGAAGATATGGATGAGCCGGCTTCTTTGCGAGAGGTGCTCTCCTCACCTACTAAGGATAACTAAAAAGTTACTATGGAGGATGAACTGAGTTCTATGATTTCTATCAAGTATACGAGTTGGTTGACCTACACCCTGGGCGTAAGATCGTTGGAAACAAATGGGTTTCAAAGTTCAAATGCAAGGTGGATGGTTCAATTGACAAGTATAAGGTATGCCTTGTGGCAAAGGGCTATATCCAAAGGGAGGGTGTAGACTATGATGAGACTTTCAACCCAGTGGTGAGAATTGCCTCGATTCACCTCATTCTAGCTATTGTTGCAAAATTCAATTTGGAACTCTTTTAGATGGATGTTAAAATCGCATTTCTCAATGGAGAACTAGACGAGGAGATACTTATGGATCAACCAATGGGTTTCGAGGTCAAAGGACAAAAGCGCAGAGTCTTCCATCTCAAATGTTCCATATATAGACTTAAACAATCATCTAGACAATGGTACTTTAAATTTCATCATGCTATTGCCTCTATTGGTTTTGAAATGACTGAAGAGGACCACTGTGTATATGTGTGTGAGAGTAACGGCTAGAAAAGGATCTCTCCTTTTTTGGCCCTCTCTCCTCTCTTTTCTTCTTTGCTTTCTCTTCCATGTGTGTGTGCCTCCGTGGGCCCTGCACCACCGTATCACTGTTCGGAGATACGTGGGGGCCTATTTCGTGGGGCTCCACTCTCTCTCTCTCTTTCTCTCTCAAGGAGTAGGTTCAAAGGTGCATCCTCCTTCGGTTGATGATGGTCCAATGGGGTATTATGATCACGTAAAAGGGATTTGGAGTCACCACCTAGGGTTGTGAACCTAGGATACTAGGGTGGGCCCAATTCCTAAGAAAAGGACTTAAAAATTGGTTTGGTCCAGAGATTAGCGTATGTGTTAGGTTATAAAATTGGGAAGGTGTTAGACACCCAATCTACCTAGTTCAACAGGTCTTCTTACTAGATGCTTGAAGAATGAACATTTTCTGTAATTATTCTATATTGCATGCATGGCTAAATTATGACACATATATATTGACAAAAGAAATAATTACATATGTACACAAAAATGGGGAAAATAAAGAGTCTGCACTGTACTAATTCGGGTGGGAGATTATACCTAAGCTTAACCCCTGTTTCGGGTTGAGAGGGGTGGGCCCCTGATTGGTGCAGATGCGAACTTTCTTGTGAATTCTCCTGGCACAGGGTCTTGACCTCCAACTTCCTTTCTTGAGAGATGCTGATTGTGGTGATCTTCAAATAGAGGTTCGGCTAAGGAAGAGCAATTCCAGACCTTGTAGTTTGACAGAACTTCAGTAGAACTTCGGTAGAGCTTCGACTAGTGAAGGCTACTTTCGGATTAGGTTTTTGACAGAGCTTCGACTAGGGAAGGCTACTTTCGAGATTTGAATTTCGATAGAGCTGTGGCTAGGGAAGGCTACTTTTAGGATTTGGATTTCGGTAGAGCTTTGACTAGGGAAAGCTACTTTTGGGCTAGGGTTTGGGTGGCACTTCGGCAGGGCTTTAGCTTGGGAAGGACTAGGTAGGTCAAGGGATGGGCTTAGGAGGGTGTCACACTAGGTAAGGGAGGGGCTAGTGGGTGGCAATGCAAGGCAAGGGAGGAGCTAGGGGATTGGCCATGCAAGGTAAGGGAAGAACTCCTAAGGAGGGGAGAGGGGAGCTCTCAAGTGTGAGAGGGGAACCACCAAGGGAAGGGAGAAGGGTTTTCTCAAGTGTGGCCAAGTGTGCTCACATGTTCTCAAGTGTGCTTTTTCAAGTTTTTTTTTATAGGTAGGGTGGGAAGTAAGTAACAGCCAGGAGGTTCGAACTTGAGACCTCCTGGTGAGCACGGGATTTTTGCACACCACAGGTCACCAATTAATAGTTGTTGTTTAAACTATTTATTGTTTTTTCAAGTTGGGGGGGTATTTATAGATTTCTTGAACCAATGTCGTGAGAAAGCAAATTTTTCGGCAAATGGGGTGCAGCAGCATAGGGAACGCTAGCAGGGGCGTGGGGGTGTAGGATTTTTATCAAAACATCACACTTGGAGCTGGGCAGTGGGCAAGGGTCGTAGGGCCATGAGCAAGGGTCACGGAGGTGCTTGGCAAGGTAAGGCCATGGCACATGCATGTGGGGCCGCGGCATGCACATGGGGCCATGACACTAGCATACGAGGCCCGAGGCCTACGGGGAAGGGTCACGAGGGGTGCGAGGTTATGGCAAGGACACAGGCAAGGGGTGCAGGGCAAGGCGAGCCCACAACATAAGTGTGCGAGGCCGCATGGTTGTGAGGCAGGGGCATAGGCAAGGGGTGGAGTGCATGGGCCTAGGGTGTGCATGTGTGGATCTAGGGTGTGCATGTGTGGGGCTGGGGTGTGTATAGTGGGTGGGTGCACATGGGGTTGGGTGTGTGGGGGGCTGGGGTGTTCATGTGTGGTGCTAAGGTGTGTATGGTGGGCGGGTGTGCATGGGGTTGGGTGTGTGTGGGGGGCAAGGGTGTTCATGTGTGGGGTTGGGGCATATATGAGGCATAGGGTGTGTGTGGGGGGGCTGGGGTGTGCGGGCAATATTCCATTCCCAAATCATGATCCAAGGGCTTCGATGGGTTTTATCACCCATTAATGATTACAAGAGATCCGATGGTCCGATTTCGACGCACCATATGCCGATGGAGTCATGATTCTGAGTAATATCCATCCGTACAGTCACTTTATATTGGATTCCTTTTATACATGATGTCATAATTAGACTCTTCTTTTCTTTAGCCTAGGGTTTCTGGGGTTTTCTGGTGTGTAGGGAGTGTTTCGAGGTTGGGCTACCTCAGTCAGTTGTCATCTCTATTGATCGAAAGCAAAAGGTCATGTCCTCGAACTATGAGTCATCATAGTCGAGGGAGGGTGAAAAAGTAAGGTGTCTACAAAATGCTCATCTTTTGTCAAGGCCTATGCCACAGGCAAAGGGTAAAGAAAAGAATGACCAGATTTTGTCACCCGAAGCATGTACTGCCATCACTTTGCTTAAAGGTGACAGAGCTGCAAATGCAACAGTTAATATCTTTTCGCTACTCACAATGTTTAGAGTCTTACCTGGTATATATGGTTCTTGAGTCATCATTTGCAGGGATTCGTGCCATTCTTGCAAAAGATGTTAGTATCTGAGCTATCGTTTGTAGGGATTTGCACCATTCCTGCAAAAGATGTTAGTATTTGATTTTTTTCTGAGCCATCGTTTGTAGGGATTCACTCTATTCCTGCAAAAGATGCGAGTATATAATTTGGTTCTTGGGACATCGTTTTTAGGGATTCTCACCATTCCTACAAAATATGTGAGTATCTGATTTGGTTCTTGAGCCATCGTTTGTAGAGATTCGCACCATTCCTGCAAAAGATGTTAGTACTTGATTCTGTTCTTAAGCCATCGTTTTCAGGGATTCACACCATTCCTATAAAAGATGTGAGTATCTAATTTGGTTCTTGAGCCATCGTTTGTAGGGATTCACACCATTCCTGCAAAAGATGTTAGTACTTAATTTTGTTCTTATCTCCCTAGGTTGGGTCTTTAGAACCAATCCTGGCAATTCTTGTCTCCCTAGATTTGTTCTTTCGAACCAGTTTAGGCAATTCTTGTCTCCCTACACTAGGTCTTTCGAACCAGTCTAGGCAATTATTGGTCTTAGGCCACTTGGACTGTGGAAGCGAGTATCATAATCTTGTCTCCCTAGTTTAGGTCTTTCGGACTAGTCCAGGAAAAATTTGGTCTGGGGCCGCTTGGACTGTGGGACCGTGTTCCTTAAGGGGGTGTTTGGTTCGGTAAATCAAATGGTGTATGTATCGGATATAGATGTCAATCTTTTGATGGACATTCTTCTAAATCGTGTTTCTTATTGAAAAATCGTTTGGTTGCCATAAGTCTGGTACATGTTTCTTGCCTGAAAACTGTTTGGTTACTCTAAATCTGTATAGTGATTCTTACTGTAAAACTGTTTGGTTATCCTAAATCTGTGTAGTGATTCTTATTGTAAAACTGTTTGGTTACCCTAATCATGTGTAGTGATTCTTCCTATTAAATTGTTTAGTTAAACATAAGAGTGGTGAAGTGAAAAACTATAACCTTTTTTATTATTTTTTATTTATTTCTAAAATTTATATTTTTAAATAATTTAAAAGTGATTTATCTTAAAAAAATATATGGTTTTTCCATTAAAAAAAAAAATCACCCCACAATTTTGCATTGAAGCATGATTTGTAGTATGGCTCAAATTATGTATCCAGGAGGAAAAAAGTTTTCTTCTTAAGTTTGAAAATTTGACTTTCCTTCCCTTTAAATTTCTCTTGCAACCAAACATAGCCTTAGTATTCAATTAAAATGGGAACCAATTCATTTCTCATTTTTAAAATAGTGCCCAAACTCTGAGGGGAAAAAAATCTAACATTGAGAGAATTAGCCAATCAGATGTTTAAAATTTGTTATTTATTTATTTCATATTAATACAATATTTATGTGTACAATCTTGCCTTCACTCGTTGGATGGAAGAGAGAGGGGATGTTTAAATAAGCGGTGTGACCTTTTGCCTTATTGCATGTTTTTTTAATTAATTTAAATAAATAGAAAAAATATTTGTGAGGGACGTTGAGCACCTCACATGAGAATTCTCTTTTTTTTAATAAAATTTTCCCAAGATCTATTGCTACTTAATTTGCAATGCTCTTGTGAAGAATTATATAATTATTGAAAGGGACAGCTTTTTGTCTGAGAGCAACCTTTACGTCGTAGAGGGAGTGCATAATGACCACCATGCCCCTCCCAAAAGAAGCACAGGGCTCTTGGACAGATAACACTTGCCTATACTGAAAAATGTTATTTCTATTGCCTATAAATGGGCCTCAAAGGCTATAATAATAAAGTTGGGGTACAACAGTATTGGACTTATGTGTAATTTCCTTTATCACCAATTAATTATTATTATTATTATTATTATTATTATTATTTTCTTTTTTGAGGAAGGAGAATACTACTTGATCGATTGGCAGTTGTGCCAACGTGGGGGGGGGTCAATGAGGGAACATTTAGGGGCATCAACAAAGAGGGAATTTTCAACACTACACCACACTGGCAGGGTTCCATATGCTAATTTTCAAATATGTACATAAAGATTACAAAAATTAAATAATTTCAAATGTCCCCAATTTTTTTTTATAATATTTTTTTATGATGGTCCTCATGGCAATTGGCAATAGCATTTACTTGGACCTGTCCATTGCATTTACTTGGACCTGTCCATTACATGTTATTTATATGCTCTACTCATTGGAAATTAGAACTGTGTTTTCATTTTATTCATTTATTTTTTTACCCAATTTTATAAGAAATTTCTCGATCATATGCACCCAATCTTGATATGAGACAGTGTGAATCATTTTTCCATAACATAAACCTGCCTCAGTATATAACCAAATCTTCTTGTGTAAATCACTGCTATTGTACAAAAAAATCATGATTTAAAAAAAAAAAGAAAGAAAAAAGAAAATTTATCAATTAAATAACTTGGTCCATCAATTTAGTTATTTAATATTAACAGTTAATATAATTAGTATTAACTTGGTTCTACCCAAAAAATAAAATAAATAAATAACTTGATGAGTTACACTTTTTAATTAATACATATACGAGTAAGCTTAATAAAAGCTGAAATGCCAAATGCTTGGATGAATGCAACTGAGAATTAAATTGCAAGAACCAAATCAGCAGTTAGTTACAAAGACGAAAACGAAGTTTAAAATAGCTTGAAAATTTCAGAATTTGAAGAAAATATTGATAATTGACTTCTCTTCCCTGTTTGAAGTTTGAAGTTAATTTTGATGGTCGAAATCAAAGCTTAGTTCTTGGGAAACCTGGAATGGCGTTGACTTGAGAAAACCATAGCTTACCCAAAGCTACCATAACTCCATCCTTCTTCCTCCTAAACTCTACTATCGTCAATGAAAGCTTTCCTCTATGCGCTACCATCTTAGCTTCAATCTCCACCTCTTCCTGCATTTATTTATACAGAGATTGATTTATTCAAGCCTTTAAAAAATCCAGTTGGAAAAAAAAAAAAAAAAATTGGGAATTCAAGTGGAAGATGAAACCTGAATCTTAACTGTTGAGATTCACTTTCAAGGAATTCAAATGCTTCAAACACCTGCGCCTCTCACAAGTTCTATGCGTCTCTGCTTCTCCATTTGCGAGGGAACATAGAAAGGCATGTAAATTTCTGATCCATTTGTAAGAGAATTTTGATCATATCTTGTGTCACAGGTCCTCCCTATGAAGTTGCCAGTGAAACTTTTTAGTGTTAGGAAGGGGCTTCTACTGGAGCCTTTGCTTTCTCTTTCTTTGGTAAATCACTATCACTCATTAACCCAGAAAAAGAAAATAGAATGTGTAATTTCTATGATCCAAGGAAACTAGAAGACAAAGAGAAAATACTCAGGTTAATTACATATCTGAAAAAACCAAAAAAAGGATGAGAAAAGTTAAGGCCAATGATTACTTGTAAGTCATATGAAATAAATAATCAAACCAAATTATGTACAAATAGTCATTATCAAATCAAATAAGAAGTGCCTAAATCTGAGAATATATAATAACTAGCAACATAAATATCAATGAGACACTATTTCAAACCATACAGGCACAATCTCAGTTACATGTACAGACATAACATCATATAACTTTTGAGACTCAAATTACAATTTATCTAACCAAACAAGAGGCCAATGAGAATGGAATAACAATAATATGAGTTTCCTCTCAAGTGAATGTAAACTTTGTCCCATGTTTTCTTTACACTAACATAAAGGAAAAAATGCCATATGATCCACAATGATATTAGGGATCACTAACAAAATGTCAATTATGTCAACCCCAAACAGTGAAGTAAGACATCACAGCAATCGAATTTGCAGACCAAAACTTTGGAAAAGATTTCAATGGTAGGAACAACACCAGCTTCAATTGTCTGGTCACGGAGTCACAGTGGAGAGTTGAGGCCATTGATGCCCTCCCCAATGAATGATTCAAAGTTTTAATGCATGTGGAAGAATAATATTGATCGAATCTGTTATTGCCCAATGATCAATCACACAGAAAAACATTTCCAATAAACTTCACTTTTGTTAGCACTGAAAAACTTCAACAATTAGATTAAATAAGATTTCCATCGATAAAAACCAAAGTGCCATGGCACAAAAGCTCATCTCTCTCGACTTGTAATAAGTCCTCCTAAAAGAAGCTTTTGACAATGGAAACAAAGGAAAAACCAAATATCTGAAAAGAAAGAAGATGAGGAGGATGGAAGAGGTCACATCTAGCAAAACAGGTGATATACAGCAACAACTCTCTGCCATGGTGGTGGGATACAGATGAGCATGAGTGTATAACTGATAAGAACCCCCAACAGAAGTAGCTTGGGATCAAACCATCATCTAGCACTTGGCAAGTGTTTTCCCATTACCGGCACTGTCGAAGGACCAGAGCCAAAGTTTTTATCAATCTCCCAAGCCTACTCATGTGCTCTTGAAAATCTTCCCAGCCCAATTTGTTCATCTTCACAACCATGGCTTCCTCAGTAGTCAAAACAGCCATACAAGAACACCCAAAAAGATCTACTGCCCAACACTTCAGCTGAGGCAGCAAGCCTTGCAAAACTCCATCTGTCAATCCTAAGGACAACTTCTCATGTTCAACTACCCACCTACAAATTTATCAGATAGAGCACAATTCAATTTTATGTAAATCTGAGAATCATCAATCACATTAAAGGAATATAACAAAAAAAGTATATATTACATAGTTAGTCACCTATTTCCCCACAGAAGTATAGAGCATGCAAGCACAGTTCCAACAAGTTTTGGGTGCAAATTCTCCCTCTATACAAATGACAAAAAGGTGAACACAAGAATAAGAAGAATAAGAATAGATAATTCAAGTGAAACACCAAGAAGATGATACAAGTGCAAATAAAACAAAAACAAGAAGGAAGAGAAGGCATGCATATTGCTGACCTCTTAAAACCAGCCAAGTACCATTACTTGAAACATGAACTGCACATCAATGATAGATATACAACTGAGCAAAAAGCCCTCCATAAAGTTCAACTGATATAATAGACCCATCGATTGGCTGAGCATATCAAGAACTGGATCTGTTACAGGGTTGCCAAGAAAATATCCCTGGAAAAAGTTTCATTTAATGGCCCTAATGAAATGATATTAATTAACCATATCCACCATAAAAAAAAAAAAATGCTTGATCTGAATCTAACAGTTAAGAAAGGAATTCTGCCATATCCACCGTAAAAAAGAAAGAGGCCAATGGAATTCAAAGCATTATGTGCCATATCCACATAATACCTTCTTACAGAAGCTTACCAATCACCAGCTGACCATTTTAAATGAGAGAGTTTAAAAATCGAGTCAATATTACATCACCAAAATAAGCATTTCAAATGTTTGTCATAAATTGTCTAGTTAATATCTACTCATGTTTCGAAACAACACACTAATCATAAATAAATAAAGCAACACCTCCTCAATCTTGACCACCATCTTCGATATTCTTCATGTAGTGTTCAAACACCTTAGGCTTATCTGCCTCATTGGCATTAAGATGGGAGCCAATTCCTTATGTTGCATGAAGAATTGTTTAGCACGCAATTTTTTTATCAAACTCAACTCCTGGAAGTGCATCAATCTCAATACATAAGTTTTTTGCAAATTCCTTCCGGGGGTCTTGCTTGGCCATCTCCACAATTGCATTGGCTATCACCTTCAAAGGACTACTAACCTTCTCTGCACCTCCTTTCTTCTTCTTCTCTTTACTTGTTACCCCTGAACTAGGCCTACCACGGGAATGACTGCTACTTGCATTGGGAGTATAATGGGCACTTTCACCAACATTATCATCAATAGCATCATAATTGTCCAAGCTAATTTCTTCATCAATTGGCACTGGATTGTAAGGCTAGTCCTCATTGACTGCATCGGATGGGTGTGAAGATCCAACCCCGGTGGCAATTTCATTACGCAGCCATTCAACAAGTTGTAGGTGAATAGGAAGCACTCTATGCTCTTTCCAAAATCTTTGCTCTTTTTTCTAAAAAAAAAAAATATAATTAACTCTTGGATTGTCAGAATAGTAAACTATTAACGTTACCTTTAGTATACCTTTCTAACAATCTAGAAATAATGCATCAAACATTTAATTAACCTTGAATTCATTCCACATGTGTTGTGGTGCATCAAACCGCTTCTCATGGTCATTCCAACCCATTCCACTATTTTTTTGCAAGTCAACAAGCGACTTAAGCCTTGCTTTCCATATCCTGTAGTGATTGCGGCACTGTCCCCAGTCATATGTCATATGAAATCTATCATATAATTCAGTTGAGACTACTTGAAATTGTTCTTTTTTCAACCCGTTATCTCCATTCTTTCCCCTTTGTTGTTGGTGTAGAAGACGCTCCAAAATGTAGTGAGATATCTCAGAAGGCAATGTAGCAATTTTTGAGTTAGTACCCTCAACTGCGGCCATCTTTGCTACAATGAATCCTGATATCAAATATTCAGCCCAAAAAAAAAAGGTGCGGAAATAACTGTAACCATCCAAAAAAAAGCATAATATTCTAAAGAACGCAGATTAATAGTCAAACCATGAACTGAAAAAAGTTATTACAAGCCAAGACACACAAACCATGTTTATGTAGCTCAAATTACAAAATCTTAAAACGAAACCAAGTCTAGTTCAAGTAGTTAGTACAAAAGATAAATGTATTTAGTTTGTATTTTATTGTGATTCATATGAAGAAACATGCATTTCTTCATTTGAATCATCTCTTGCCATCCAATCATTCCACATATAATCAGCCATCTCCTCTCGGAATTGATCTTGATCAAAGTTATCATCTTCATCATCAACGTCAGAATCCTTATCACTATTTTCATCATTGTCTTCTACTTCTTCATTAGTATTCTCACTTGTAACTGCATTCTCCTGTTCAAGCCATTCCTCTTCTTCTTGAACACTATTTTGGGTAAGGATATGATTCTGTATCATAACACAAGCTTGTACAATCCTAGCCTGAGTCTTGAAAGAATACTCTGGTTGGCTTTTCAAAATCTTGAATCTTGACTTCAACAATCCGAAAGCTCGCTCAATTATGTTACGTAATCTTGAATGACGCAAGTTAAACAATTCTTTCTTGTCGGCAGGTGAAACATTCGAATTTCTCCACTCTTTCAAGTGATATCGAACGTTATGGTAGGGTCTTAAGAACCCCTTCTGGTTTGCAAACCCTGCATCTACAAGATAGAATTTACCTCTAGGAACTGGTAGTTTTGCCTCACCTTCTCTGTGAATGGCATCATCTAATATTCGTGAATTATATGCTGATCATTCCCAACCAAAAAGTATCTATGTGAACTTCATATCAAAATCACAAACTGCTAGGATATTTTGCGATATATTTCCCTTCCTATCACGAAATGTTCGATGTTGAGCAATTGGTACCCATACAGGGATATGTGATCCATCTATGGCTCCAATGCAATCCTTGAAGTAAGGGTAAAAGCTCCTATGGTTACCTGCTATTCGCTCATGTGTTATGGTACTGTGAGGCTTCAACAATACCGGCTACAGTTTGAGAACTGCTCCCAAAACAAGATTAAAATACCGGCTGATAGTTTCACCTGAATGCCCAAACAAATGTAAGAGGACACGGTTCTTAACATTGTGACCGATTGCATATAAAACAATAACCACTTGTTCCTCCACTTGAACGTTATTTGTATCATACAAAAGACCCTTGTCACGCATCACCTGACATAGGTTAAAGAACGCCTTTCGACTCATTCTTATCATGTTTCGACATGTCTTGTCAGTATGTCCAATGATTCGTTGTGTCTCAACGGAGCCACGTCGAGTCTCATTACGATAAAGTTGTTTACATAGAAACACTTTCTTATACTGTTCCACTGCTATAACAACTGCAGTAGCCGTAAATATTATTACTTTCTCGCGCCTCTGATAATACTCATCATATTCATCATCACTATTTTTACGTAAATCTACAATTTAGAATTAAACAAGCACTTCAGAAAACCATAACAGATATTTATATGTATTCAAAAAGGAGAAATCAAAACTATTAAAAGAAAGAAAGAACGAATTAAAAATTTTACGCTTTCAAACAAAAGAATTCAAATAAAATGCTTCTGAATATAATAGATGATGTATCTTAGAAACTGAAGCATAATGAGGATCAACAATAATAAGGTCGTCAGGATCAAGAGAACTTTCCATTGGTAGGCAACAACTTGGTCTCACAAGGGGCTTTTCACAAGTAATCCACAGGTAATAGTAATCTCTTCCTCTTCATTTCTAGTAGAAAGTTTTAGACACAGAAACCCATTTTCCTTTGTCTTATACTCCTACAAGCATTCCCTCTAAGTCCATTACCACCAACAACTACAACTTCCATTACTTCCCCATAACAACCACTCAAGACAAAATTGATCAAGGAACCTAAAAAAAAAATCTCTACAAAACCATTCTTTGAATAACCCAAATCAAAATGTAACCTGAAATTTTTATTCCATGATATACCCTAAACTAATTTCTATCCACAATAATGCTCTACCAATTACCATATCAAATACTGTTATATGTATCTATTTATTATTTTATTGGGTGCTACATATTGTAAGAAAGATGAGGCATTCAAATGCCACAAGTAATGTGTTAACAAATATCTCAAACTAAAAATAAGATAGATAATACGCACAAAATTTGTAGTAACTTGCAATTCACAAACTAATAGTAGACTTGATTAATCGATCCTCATGAAAACTGATAGCAGACCTGACTAACTGATCCTCATGAACGAAGTCTAAAATGCAAGACAAACATAGAGAGGGAGAGAGAGGAGGAGGAGAGGTTTAGGAATTTTCTGAATTAATTTTTAAATTTGAATGATCTCTTAACACGCGTGTTCTAGATGGCCAAAACACTGAGATTACAATGAAAGCATACAACCTTGTTTCAAGTATAATAGGTGAGCTTCTATACTTTATTTTATAAGCAAGCTTTTTCGGTTCAAGCACAAGTGTGAGGAACAGAAACTTTTGTCCAATAATTAAAATTAGAATCATGACAGCTATGAATAGACAATCAAGGCCTCATTTGCTTGTATAAGAAATTCTATTATTTCCCAATGAAGAAACAAAGTGATCAAAATAAATGTCCAAAGCTTTCTAATGAAATTGATTTGGCAATTGTAGTAATTAAGATTATGTTTGATATGTATTATCAGAATAGATTCTGGATCGAGAACACAAATAGAGCTATAAAATATAAAAAAAGAACTAATTAATTCCATAATTTCTAATAACTAAACCATATTTCAGCATTCAATGCCTTCACAGACCCAACCCAAGTTAAACCATTTTAAATCATCATAAATAAATTCTAACATAAACCAACTAAAAATAAGTTTTTACTGATACACCTAAACCCAGACTCTCTAGACTGTAACGGGGAAACTAAAGAAGATAGAACCCAGTGAATGATAAGAGAAGAAGTGCAGAAAGCCCAGAAGTGGAGATGGCATGAACAGAAGCTCCTCCAGAGGATTCGGAAGACTCATCGTCGTCGTCGGGTGACATAACCCTGATGATCATCTTCTGTCCTCTCTTACAGTGTCCTGAGACACCACTGATGAAATAACAGAACTTCTGGTTTTAAAACCTAGCCCTACAACTCCATGAAATCAAAATAGAGACCTAGCCCTACAACTCTATGAAATCGAAATAGAGAGGTTTTGATTTTAAAAACCTAAACCTATAACTCCATGAAATTGAGAGAGAGAGAGAGAGAGAGAGAGAGAGAGAGAGGGCTTACTAGTCACCAACGGCGGACTCTCGGTGAGATTCCTCTCAAGTCATAGGTCGCAGGTCGGGACTTGAGAGATCGGTGAGATTCCTCGCAAGTCGGTGAGATTCCTCGTAAGTCGCAAGTCGCAAGTCGCAAGTCACCAACGGTGAGATTCCTCGTAGGTCGGGACTCGCAGGTCGGGACTTGAGAGGTCGGTGAGATTCCTTGTTGGTCGGGACTTGAGAGAAAACGTTGCTTCAGAACGTAGGTCGGGACTTGGAGAGATTCCTACGTAGGTCGGACTCTCGGTGAGATTCCTCGCAAGTCGCAGGTCGTCATAGGTCGGGACTTGGAGAGATCGCGGGGTGAGTGTCACCGTTTGTGAGGGGTCACGGGTTGAGCAACGTCTCTCCCATTTTTCCTTTTATACTAGGTTGAGAAAACGTCGATCAGATCTGAGTTTAGGTGTTTAGGTGAACTCAGATTTGAAGCACATCTTGTGTAAAATAGTCATTCATGGGAAGTAGGGTGCTCACTTGAGGGTCATCCTTGTGGAACCAAACAGCTCCTAAAATTAAGATTTATCATTCTAAAGAATGTCATCCCAAAGATTTACCGAACCAAAAGGATGTGTTCCAAATCTGAGTTTACCTTAACACTTAAACTCAGATTTGAGCAACCTTTTTACCACCTAATATAAAAGGAGAAAGCGGAAAGAAGTTCTCTACGAAAGCCAATATCTCAACCCGTGAGAAACATGTACTAGCCTCAAGGTAGGGGTGTCAATTCCTAAACCGAACCAGACCAAATCGATAACAACACGGATCGAACCAAACCGAACCAAAGCCTTATTGGTTAGGTTCGGTTTGGAGTATTGCAACCCCAAAACCAAACTGAACCGCATCGAAAATCTGATGAACCCGAAACCAAACCGAAACCGGCTCAAAACCCAGACCGAAACTGAAACCAAACTGGTAAGAAATCGAAACACTCCAAAATTCATTAAAAAAAATCAAAGTTTGTATAGTTTTGTATACATTTGTATGGAAAGTCAAATCCAAACTGGACAAAAAACCAAAACCAACCCGGTTACAAATCGATTTAAGAAACCGAAGACAAACTGAAACCAAACCGCACCGAAACCAAAACCAAACCGAAACCGGAATTTCCTTATTGGTTCGGTTTCAATTTCAGCTTTCCCACACCGAAACCGACTCAACCCGGACCAAAACCGAGCCAAACCGATCGATTGACACCCCTACCTCAAGGCAACCAAACGATTTTTCAGAAAGAAACATAATTCAGAAGAATGTCTATCAAAAAATTGACATTCATATCCGATATATACACCATTTGATTTACCGAACCAAACACCCCCTTAAACAGCTAAGAACGTGAATCTCACAGTCAAATATTTATAATATGGCAAAAAATAAAAATAAAAGGACAGTGGAGGTATTAAATATTTAAATTTGATCAGCACGGCATTAAAAACGATATACCTGGCTCATAGATTAATGAATAATTACCTAAAGGGAAAATTACATCCCCCTCCCCTATAGTTTGTCGAAATTTCGTGTGGATCCAAGGGTTTAAGCGAATTACGCCCCCTCCCTTGAAGCTGACGCTGTGAGGATTCTGTTAAGTTCAAACATATAAAGACATAAATACCCTTCAATTAATCTAAGTCTTTTGCTGAGAGAACCATTATACCCTTTAGGGGAAATACCCATTATACCCTTTGGGGAAAAAACCAATAAAATGTGCATTGCCCTCAAAACAGAGAGTCGTTGGAGAAGTTCCCCGTCTCCGATTATGGTTCCCTATCTCCGAGCACCTCACCTCTGCAAATTGACCTCAACAACCATTCTCGGTGAAGGTGAAGGTTCTGTCTCCGATTGACAAGTTTAAAGTTCCCTGTCTCCGATCGATTGACGTTGGCGAACCCAGGTAAGCAAAGGAGAAGGTTAACCCCTACAAAACACCCCGGCGAAGACCATTCCAGGTGAAGAAGCTCCGTCTCCGATCGATTCACTCTGACGAACCCAGGTAAGCGAACATTAAACCGAGTCTCTAAGTGTGTATGCCCTTTGTGTGTATATGCCCTTTCTCTGTTCTGAAATCGTCTGTGTTGGGGATGAACCTAGGGTTTGGGAATTTAATCATGTGTGATTTTATACTTCCTTGCTTTTGGAAATGTAACACCATAGGCCTAAGGATAGCTGGTTGGACTGAATCTGATGGGCTACTACTGGTTGGATGGATAGGGGTTGGCTACTGTTGGCCTGCCTTTACTCCCATTTATGCAACAGATTTCGAGAAATACTGTTGGAATTATGGTTCTTATTTATAGTGAAAATTGATGTATGGTTACTCGAAAATCTGCACAATTTTCTCTTCATGTATGGTTACTCGATACCATGGAAGGTCCTACTCCTATTTCGGCTCTTACACATGTTGCTATTATGGTAACAGTACGAATTTTCTTGTGCTTGGCGTTCTCCTCTTTTACAGTCATAACTTACATAATGTATCTAATTTCTTTAATAGGGATAATAACAGTCCTATTAGGAGCTACTTTGGCTCTGCCCAAAAAGACATTAAGAGAAGTTTAGCCTATTCTACAATATCTCAATTGGGTTAACTATGTTAGCTTTAGGTATGGCGGTCTTATCGAGCTGCTTTACTTCATTTGAATCACACATGCTATTCATAAAGCATTATTGTTTAGGCGTCCAGATTTATTATTATTCAATGGAAACTGTTGTTGATTATTCTCTAGAAAAAATCAAACATGGTTTTTATTGGCGGTTTAAAAAAATATGTGCCAATTACAAAAAATGCTTTTTTTTTTAAGTACACTTTCTCTTTGTGGACAGTTTTCTTTTTAATCTATAAACAATGATTCAGTTCACAATCCCCATTGTTTTATGTTTTGAGTTGATAAGATTTGGTTTCAGCCTTTGTTTTGTTCCTGTGTTGATTCAGTTCCAAACCTATTGTGATTAACAGGTTGAGTAGTGGTTATTCCAATTGAGGCCTCGAGTGGTGATGACAATGATAATATCTATGCGTAAAACCTTCCCAATGTGGCAGCATATGCAAACTTTGAAGTTTTTTATATATATTGTATAAAATTTTGGAATTATATATGTGGTTGGGATTATTTGTTAGTATATCTAATTGAGTTTAAACTTTTGGGTATTGCAGATACGATGTCTACTTGCAGTGTAACTTTCATGAACCAAGCCGATGGTCTGAGGTAAGTTAACATTAAATGCAAATGTCATAGAAGAGCTGCAATCAAGGTATCGGAGTCCAGAGAAAACCCCAACAGACTCTACTACACATGTCTAGAGATTGTACAGGAGAAGAAATGTGGTTTTTTTGCTTGGTGTGAGCCAGTGAATGTGACAGTAGTCAGAAGTGAACCTTCAAACAACCCAAGACCTCATGATACATCAAACAACCCAAACCCTTATGAGTTTCAACAGTTGAAGGATTAGATACGTAGTATGAAGATAAGATTGAAGCGGGTGGAGAGATTCAATAAAAATTTGAAGCTGCTTGGACAAGTTCTTTTATGTTTTGTGATTGTGCTATTGGTTGTTTTAAGATTTTGATATCAATGTACCTAGTCTACAACTCTTTGATGTTTGGCATGATTGGGATGGTTGAATGAACGTGTAATTGAAACCACTATGGCAATTAAAATGTGATCTTATTTCTACCATTGCTATTTTCATGCATATATGTGAAGTAAGTTGCACACATCCGAAAGTACCTGATTTAGAAAATTGAAAAAAAAATGAAAAATTGGATATCATTTCCCCTATAATACTAATATCTGAAAATACCTGATTTAAAAATCCATCGTATACAATTTTATAGATTCAAAATCATGAAATCCAACATCACAACTCCATCACATATTAATAGTTTCATACATTATCATGACTCAGTCCATCTATTGTTCAAATTACATAATGATTCTGGAAAAGAAAAAAAAAGTGAATCTCCAGTTCTCCACCTTCCTCTATCACCATCTCCCACTTCTTCCTTGCTTTCCTCTTCTCCCACTTATCTGTCATCTTCCTTTTAAGTCTTGCTTGTACTGAATCACCAACATTAGTTGTTGTAGAAGCCTGTGACCTAGTAACCATTTGGGACAAGCTTGCATCATCTTGGTCATCATTGCCTCTTTTTCTTTCCTTTAAAAACAAAAAATGCAACATCAGTATTAGTGCATATTATAGGTTTAAAAAAAAAATGCAAGGTGATGATAATGTGATATACCTTCCCAGCAGATCTATGGCTTGAAGAACCCTTCTTCTTTCCCTCAGGAGAGCCTCTTTCAGAAGTTCTCTTATTATGGCCTGATCTCTTGCAAATCTCGCATCTGAGAGATCTTTTCTTCTTTCTAAAATCAACAGAGGTGCCTCCCCAAGTTCTCTTTTTCTTTCACCCTTGCTCGGTCTGCCTACTCCTCTCTTCAAAAGTGGTGGTTGGACAACCCCTAGACCTAACTCAATGTCTAGCTCAGATACATCTAGAATGGGAAATATCGTATGTTCATATGTCTTCATTTACTTTTCCTTTGTGAAGTAAGTTGCACAGTAGTCTTCAATTTCTTCTCTCTTTTGGGCAATGGCAGCCACTGCATGCTTGCAAGGTATACCTAATAATTCTCAATCTTTGCATCCACATGTTCGCAACCTCAAATTGACCACATTTCTTCTGTGGAAAGAATCTACTTCCTCAAATTCATCTGTATTACCAAGGTACACCTTTCATTTCCTCGAGAGTTCATATACTTCAGCAATCTTCTTCTTCACAACAGGAGTGACAGTCCCATTCAATGAAAGACTTTGATAGTATCTCTTGTTCAATTTATCCATTATTTTAATCCTAATACTATCAATCACAGACAAAATGGGTTTACTGCGAAAATCACTAACCCAGTTGTTAAAACTTTCTATCATATTGTTAGTGATTGCATCATTCTTACAACCAATATGAAAAGCACGTTGAGACCATAATGATGGCGGCTTCTTCATTAACCGCTTATATGCCTTGATGTTGATTTCTTTGATGGAATTCATTGTACTCTGAAATAGATGCATAGTAGGTGCTGTGGAAGCTTCCCAGAAGTACTTTTTTTAACAAGAGACTATTGTATTTCCCCTTGAAATTCATGTAGATGTGTCTACTACAATTTCGAATGTGAGCATTGGGAAAGATATCATGGATGACATCTACGAGTCCCTATGAAACACACAATTCAATCAATTAAATACTGACCATTAAAGGAAAAAAAAATAATACTATCTTCAAGGAATGGAATGGTATACCTTTTGGCCATCTGACATAAATGTCAAAGAAGTGTTATCACCAGCAGTTCCCAATGCTTCATATAAACATTCAAGGAAAAATCTCCAACTTACTTTATTTTCAATTTCCACAACTCCATAGGCAATTGATAACACCTCGTTGTTCCCATCAACAGATACGGCTGATAATAAAAAACCACCATATTGGCCCTTCAAATGGCAACCATCAATTCCCAAGAATGGTCTACAACCATTCACAAAGTCTTCCTTACATGCATGGAAGCAAACAAACAACCTCTTGAATATTGGCGATGCATGCATGTCATTTATGTGCTCATACTGGGGTTTAAAAATACTTCCTAGGTTCCTATGCAGTATTAGCCTACCATATGCAGGTAAAAAAGAGTATGACTTCGAGTGACTACCTTCATTTTTTTCCAATGTAATTTGTCGGGCTCTATAAAATTTCATATATGGGACATCACAATTAACCCCATAGTTCTTGTGTAGTATAGCACTCATAGTATTATGATCCAGCTCAGGGTCAGCCCGTAACTCAGATTTAAGTTTCTCAACTATCCAGTGTGAGGTAATAAGATTGTGACCAGACTGCCATGTACAAGTGTGATCTGGGTTTAGGGTCTTCAATAAGAATGCAGCCCCATGATCGATTGGTGAGGCATGAACTCTCTATGTACAACCATTGGCTGCGCACCTCGCTATGACCCTTGCCTTCTCATTTCTTTCAAATATGATCTGAAAACTGTGGCGGATAGCAAACTCTTTAAGCTTGACTCTGAACTCATTCACATCAAGATAAATTGCTCCAACATTAAAGTTACTATCATCACTATCATCATGGCAAATTGCTGGCTCAAAATCATCTGGATTAATATATTTGGATTATAATCATCTAGCACGTCATGGATGCCTACATCCTTCTCATGCTCACACTCTACATCATTGTCTTCATCAGAATCTTCAAGCTCACATTCACTGTTACTCAATTCACATGATCTGCTGAATCATAAACAAAATCTGCATCACTATTATCTGAATCATCTAAAGATATCAGTCAGCCACATTAGCTCCCTTACCCTTGCTCCCATAATTAGGTCCCTCACTTAACTGTTGCCTAACAGGCTTAGGATCTACAGGCTCTTTAATTTCCTTACTTCCTTCATGCTTAGAATGCTCAGTCTTCTTTGCAGTGGGTGAAGAACCTTGAGAGTTATCACTTGCATTAGCAATTGACTGAGACAAAGTAGTAGCCTTTGCAACATGTGAACTACTCTCAGAATTACCATTAAAACTCCCTGTTGAATTATATCTTGTCATATCTAACATATCAGAAGTCCCTCCACTAGCCATTCCATAATATGTGCTCCTAGCACTAGCATTGTGTTTAAGGTTTGCACCTCCACTTACACTTGAACTTTCTGCATGTGTGCTACGGGCCATTGCATTAGAACCCCCTCTGACAACAGCTTGCTTTACCTTATTTCTTCCCATGTTCTGGTATCCATAACCATCATCATCACCATCCATTCTATAACAATGTCCATGTTGTTGTAACCCGGTAGTCACTGAGAGGGGGGTGAATCAGTGAGTCCAATTTCGATCCCCAAAAACCTGTCTGATGTCTGGCCAAGAAAAACCTGATATACCTGTCCCTATTTGCATACAGTCGTATGCACACTCAGCCTCTTATAGGCACTTCCAAGTGTGCACACCCATTCCACATTCTACGCATTTCAATATAAAATGCAAACAATAAGCACCCACAACACAGGATTTTTACGAGGTTCGACAATTTGCCTACATCCCCGGAGTAGTGCCTGTAAAGGCTTCGTACCTACTCAATACACTACTTTTGACTGCACCCACAGTCGGGAGCACCCACACCCAATTTTCTCAAGCCAAAGCTGAGATGGCACTTGTAGTGCCGGTATAATGTGTAACACCCACTACACGGGAGCACCCATTCCCTCCTGGTGCTTAGCACCCACTAAGCACTCAATAAATAATACAGTAAATTTGGGCTTATATCAATGCCCTACAGTCAAGCTCTGCCTAGCATATACATCCACAACTAGCTAGCATGCTTACAGTTCATCCACAACTAACCTAGCATGTGTACATTCATCCACAACTAACCCTAACATACATTTATGCATATAATGTAAATCAAAGGTTAGAGAATCTCACAACCGATTTCCTGGGATGACTGGAAACTTGTACTGACAAGTTTGGTGCTTACACCTTCTCTCTCCTTGGCTTCTTGCTCTTCAAAGCAAACACATCCTTGTTTTCTTATTTTCCTCCTTGGTTTTGAGTTAATGCATCATTAACATACCTCAACCACCTCTTTTACCTCCTTTAATGGCCTAAGAACATTTATCATCAAGTATTCATGTTCATTCAAGGACCAACAAAGAGGGGGAAGCTTCTCTTGCCAAAACTATAGCCTTCTTTCACTAAAACCTCATATTTCTTACTTCCATGGTGTAGGGCTTGAAAAAACAAAGAAGCTGCAACTTGGTTCACCCAAATCCGAGTTAAAGTGAGGGAGATATGACCATTTGAAGTTGGAACAATGAGATAGCCTGAAATGGAATCTTCGTAGGAGTGGTGTAGGCTACACCGGCGGCGCGCACAACAAGGGGCGCAAATCTGGCCGTAGATCTCATCAAGGAGAATCTCTTCATACAGACTGTCCGATTAAAATAACGGATAGTAAATCTCAACCACAAGATTCGAATAAAATAGTCAACTAATGACGTCATGATGACGTCAACGGTCAGCATGCACTTTTTGTTGTCGATCTATGATTGGTTGCTTTTCCGGATTTTAAGGGAGCTTGTCTCCCACTCACAAAAGAGAAAGGCTTATCGACTGTTAGATCCAAATCCTCCATGATAGCTTTAATCAGATTTCATGAGATGATTAAGATCGAAATCTTTTTTATACCTTCTATACACGCGCAAAACACCACAACATGCCTTGATAAGGTGTAACGGCAGTGCATCAAGAATTATGCACCTAACCAATCAAATCCTACACACAAGCATCTATCTTGTCCATGTCAACGCAAAATCTCAGCAGCCTTTGGATGGGCATCAGGCCTACGTGGTCGAATCTTGACCATCCATTTCACTTCCCTTTACTCCTCTTTATTACAATCAAACCCCTGCCTCCATATATTTCATTGCTTAAAGACCCCTTGCAACTTAGACCTTCAAAATCTTGAAATTACACAAAAGCCCTTCAAGTTTCAAAAATAAATTCTGAAAAATCCACCCAACACCAAGAGCAACTGATGGATTTTCGGTTTGGATTTTCAAATCGGCTTTACGGAAACACTTATAACTTTTTCATATGATATCCGATCGAGATGAAATGAAGTGTGTTGGAACTATAACTGGATGCTCTACGACTTTTCAGAAGACTCAATCATCTGAATCATCCATTTAAAAGACTAAAATGCCCTTAGACCTTTCCAATGACATATCTTTCTCATACGGAATCGGAACGCGATGAAATCAAAACCGTTGGAAATATTGTATTTTTTTCGTATTGTTACATGGAGAACACTTCCTTTAAAAAATTCATCTTCAATACCGAAACTGCCCTTGACTGTCACAAATGTCGTAACTTCTTCATACGGTATCGGAATGTGACAAAATCAGATGCACTAGACTAGATAAATTACAATCTATATTTTTTATGAAGAAACAATCTTCCAAAAATGTCATTTTCATTGCCAAAAATACCCCCGATCGTAAATAGGCTAATTTTACCAGTTTTGACCCAAAAACCCGCACCACATACTAAGGATGTATCAAACCATTCCATGCATACCAAGTAGTTCTGTTATCTCATCGGTGACACTATACACCATCATGTCATCATTTTCATCCATGTCACCCAAACTGGCCACATCATCATCTCCACGTGGCCGAGTTGTCAATAAGGACAACCATAAAACAACAATCTCCCCCTTTGGAGTTGTTGGCAATCACCTCATCACTAATACACTCCAAAGCTCCGATGAGTAACTCTCTCCTCCTTTGACAATAAGTACAAAGGGTGGAACCAATGGACTCCCCTTGAGTCCAATATGGGGGTAGCAACATCAAGCAACTTGCTACCTCTCTCCCAATGCTACTAGTGCTTTGGAAGAACCACCACTCCCAGCTTCTGTCTAAGGAACTCAAACTGATCTTTGGGAAGAGGTTTAGTGAAGATATCAGCCACCTGCTCTGCTGTGGGAACAAACTCCATCCTTACTTCACCTTCCATCACCTTGTCTCTTAAGAAATGATACATGATAGCAATGTGCTTCGTTCTAGAATGCATCACCGGGTTCTTGGAGATATTGATAGCACTAGTATTGTCACAATATAGTGGCACTGCCTGCTCAACCTCCACACTCAAATCCTTTAACATCTGCTTCATCCACAACACTTGTGTACAACAAGATGTAGCTGCAATGTATTCTGCCTCTGCAGTTGAAAGAGAGACTGACTCTTGCTTTTTACTATGCCATACCACCAAGCTGCTCCCCAAATAGAGTGCACCACCACTGGTGCTCTTCTTGTCATCTACACATCCGGCCCAATCTGCATAAGAAAAAGCTGACAAACTAAAGCTCTTGACTTTCGGATACCATAACCCAAACTCACTAGTCCCTTTCAGATATCTGAAAACTCTCTTCACTGCTACCACATGTGTCTCTTTTGGTCCTGCTTGGAATCTGGCTACCATGCACACAACTTGTAAGATGTCAGGCCTACTAGCTGTCAGATATAATAGGCTACCAATCATTGACCTATATGAGGTGTGGTCAACTGATGGAGAGTCATCTTCCTTGCTCAACTTACACCCAATCATCATAGGTGTACTAACTGGCTTGCAATCCTCCATGGTGAATCTCTTTAACATCTCCCTCACATATTTGGACTTAGATATGAAGATACCTTCTTTCTTTTGACTGATCTGCAAACCCAAGAAGAATGATAGTTCACCCAACATGGACATCTCAAACTCATCTTGCATCCTCATAGCAAAATCTTTGCACAACTCATCTTTGTGACCCCCAAAGATGATATCATCTACATACACAACCACCACAAGCTGACTGCTTTCTTCAGTTCTGATGTAGAGATTACTGTCCACTGAGCCTTTCTTGAAACCCAACTTGCACAAGTAAGAGTCCAATCTGGAGTACCATGCCCTTGGAGCTTGTTTCAAACCATACAATGCCTTCTTCAATCTGCACACAAGAGTGGGGTCCTCACTCAGCTAAAACCCATCAGGCTGCTCTATATAAACCTCCTCTTCCAAGTTTCCATTTAGAAAAGCTGATTTGACATCCATCTAATAGACCTTGAACCCCTTGTACACTGACCAAGCCAAGAACATTCTGATAGCCTCAAGTCTTGCCACTGGAGCAAAAGTTTCCTCAAAATCAATGCCTTCCACTTGAGCATACCCTTTGCATACAAGTCTTGCTTTGTTCCTCACCACTTGACCATCTTCATGGAGTTTATTTTTGAAAACCCATTTAGTACCAATCACATTCTTGTCAACTGGCCTAGGGACTAGATCCCAAGTGTGATTCCTCTCTATCTGATCAAGTTCTTCATTCATGGCCTTCATCCAACTCTCATCATAGCTTGCCTCATCAACAGTTTTTGGTTTAATCTTCGAAAGAAGAGAGTATGTATTGGTCTTCATTCTTCTAGTCTGAACACCTACAGTGGAAAGATTGTATTTTTGTCGTATTGTTACATGGAGAACATTTCCTTTAAAAAATTCATCTTCAATGCCAAAACTGCCCTCAACTGTCACAAATGTCGTGACTTCTTCATATGGTATTGGAATGCGACAAAATCATATGTACTGGACTAGATAAATTACAATCTATATTTTTAATGAAGAAACGATCTTCCAAAAATGTCATTTTCATTGCCAAAAATACCCCCGATCGTAAATTGGCCAATTTTGCCAGTTTTGACCCAGAAACCCACACCACATACTAAGGATGTATCAAACCATTCCATGCATACCAAGTAGTTCTGTTATCTCATCAGTGACACTAGACACCATCATGTCATCATTTTCATCCATGTCACCCAAACTGGCCACATCATCATCACCATGTGGCCAAGTTGCCAACAAGGACAACCATAAAACAACACATGTAAAGTATTGTCCCTTGAGATAACATTGTTGGAATGTGAGTTGATGGTACATCGATCTTTCTCCACATCACTCCATGTAAGATCAAACACGGTCACTTTTATAACATCTTGATTGGTATTTGAAGAGAGCAGTTGTAGTACAGAGTTGTCATCTCCCAATATCAACTCTTCATTGTTTGGGAGTGTAGACTTCATTTTGAATGTCACATCATAAACAATTTGGACATGATCTACCACAGTGCTATAGACATCACATAGCAACTCTATATAACTATATCTTTCTGGGTCTATAATCTTCTCCGCATATCTCTCCCGCCAGTTAAATAGAACTCTACACCACAATTCCATCACTACATAACAAAGAAATAAAAATAACAAGAGGTGATAATGGGGGATGATTTTAAACTTTATGTAATTCAGAATCACTACATGTACAATTACTCATGAGGTTGAAATTAAAGTATGAAAATATTAAGAAGCAAAAACTCTTATCAATGATTATTAAGCCACAGATTCTATTCAATTTTTCTTCCAATTTTGATGAACCCCATTATAATTAAAAGTCTCCTTCCAAAAACTACAGAACCTCAGAAGAGAAAAAAAAAACCAGAATATTCAATTCAATCTTCTTCCACTTTTGATGAATCCCATTATAATTGAAAGTCTCCTTCCAAAAACTACACAACATCAGAAGAGAAAACAAAACCAAAAAATAAAAAATAAAAAAATCAAACAATCTCTCTCTGCTCAGTGTCAGCGATCTCAGTGAGAGTAAGAGAATCCATTTCAAAATCAGAGAAACCCTAAAGAGCAAATCGAATAAAAAAGAACACTTGCAAATCTCAGTAAAAAAAAATGCAATAATATGCACAGTTGAATTGAAAACAGGGTATATTGAAGATATGCATTTTCCTTTTTCGCTATATTCCCTAAATTTGAAGATACACATGTTCCTCTTACCAATTCAGAGGGAAATCGCAACAAGGACATAGTCGATCTAATCTTCCGTGAGGTTCACGAAGATGCCGTCATCGTCTAGAGGTTCCGTCGACTTCGTAAGGATTCCGTCACTTCTAACGTCTGAGGTATGAACCGAGATTCCGTCGCTTCTCACACAGTCGATCGAACCTTCTGTGCATATGAAGACGATGAATTAAAAGATGGAAAAGGCTTGGATGAAGACAGAAGATGAGATTGAAAGAGGGAAAGAGCTTGGATGAACACCTCGTTGTAGTTAGGGCTTAGCCGAGACGGTTTTGGATGAAAGAGATGATGAGAGGATTTTCCCCTTTCAAACTCATTTTAAGTGAAGGGTATTTCGGTCACTTCACTTTATTCTGGGGGTATATTAGGTATAAAAAAATGACCTCACCATATAACGGATCCAAACTCACGGTCTCTAATGGATTGGACTCAAATGTAAGAATGTTTCATGCTTCAAAGGAGGGGGCGTAATTCGCTCAAACCCTTGGATCCACGCGTAATTTCGGGAAACTATAGGGGAGGGGGATGTAATTTTGCCTTACCTAAATGTTTGCATCCAAATTTCAAAGCAAGCACTTCACCAGGAAAAAAATAAATAAATAAAATTCAAAGCAAGCATAACAACCAAATTTCAAAGCAATCATTTTTCAAAGTACCAAGATACAATAGTTGAGTATTTAAACAAAAATTAAATTGAAATAAACACAATAAAATAGCTGAACATTATATTTAGGCTGTGTTTGGTATCGTTTTAGAAAAATATTTTTGGAGTTTTTTCGTTCTATTGGAACAAAAAAATGGAATAAAGTGTTTGGTGCATTTGTGGTGTGTTTCATTTTTTTTTTTTTGAAAAAAAAAGAAGGTAGAAACAAGAATTGACAGAACGACAAAGGTAGTTCCGTCGTTCCTATTTCGTTAAAAAAAAAAACAATAATTTGACACAGAAATTAAAATTTTTGTTTTTTACATGAAACGTCATTTCTGAAACAGAGACATTACCAAACGCAGTCTTAACTCCTTCCTAAGGGTGTCAATTTGTAGTCGAAACCAAATATTACATCTAAAATCAAGCTGAATTAATTGGACTAAACTGAATAAATTCAGTAAAAACCGATTTGAGTATTTGATTATTCATTTTGATTTGGTATGATTTGGTTTCATTTTAAGAACAGTCGATTCTAACCAAAACCGAGCCAAATACTTTAAATTTCAAAACCGTCATTTACGTACCTATTATTTAAAATCGTTGTCTTTTCCAATCAAATTCATTCTTCCTTTATTATATTAAAATATTAGTGGGAGGAGGAGTAATTGTACCCGTTATGGCAATTCATTAACATATATCAACTGAAAATTAAGAGAAACGAAAAGACGCTATTAGATTTTGGGAGTTGGAAACCGAATAGGAACCGAATCCAAAATGAAACTGATCGATTCGATTAAGGTATCGAATGTTTGATTCCCAGTTTGATTACAATTCATATTATCGTCCATTTGAATCGAACTTAAATCGAATCGAAACCAAGCTGATTGACACACTTACCCCTTCCCCAATTTTTTTTTTTTATGGGAGAGTAAGAGAGAAACTAGGTGTTGGAACTTCCCAATATAAAGTAAAAAGAAAAATTCATATAAATGTGTCGGGCTGGTCAAGTACATATAAACCATCTACCAGAATACTAGAACCAATCACAACAGAATGTCGAAACAAAAAGAAACCACTTTAATTGAAATTAACACATAATCCATCCATAACATGTTTTGAAATTGAAATAAGGCTCCTCCTCATAGAGGGAATGTAACCTACATCTTTTAAATCTATATAACTTCCACTGCTACTTGAGCTCCATTCCCCATGAGCACACTCACTTCGTCCTTGCTTGGTACCCTCCAGCTTAGAAACCCCTGCAAGGAATTAGTGGCGTGAATAGATGAAGTTGAATCCAACCACCAAGAGTCTATTGGTGCATTAAAAAAACAAGACTCAAAGCAAACCATATACATGTTCATACCAGAGTTCTCTAAATAGGCCTTCCTCTTGAAGTAGTCCTTCTTCATGTGACCCTTTGCTTTACACAAAAAAATATTCAATTCCACTCAAGTCTTTCTGTACAACAGCTTGCTATCCTTTCCTTGCTTGAAAGTTCTTATTCTTCTTGTATGGGGTGAACTTCCCCTTCTTTGAGAACCTTCTATGATTTCTAACTGGACCAACAGATGATGTCCCCTTGCTCTAAGTGAGGTTAGCACTCTCATCCTTGGTCCTATTTAAGGTACATTCCTGAATACCACATCAATCAGCTCATCTATGCCCCACTTATCCTTCAGTACATTGTAAGTAGTCTTGAGGTGCTTGTAAGATTCTGGTAGGGAGTTGAGGGCTATGGTCACCAGGAAATCATATCATAGTTGATTCCCACCTATGATCTTGTTTCCCAGTGATACTAAACATAGAATGTGGTCCCTAGCATTGCCAACCCCATCAAACTTAGATATAGTAAGACTACTCATCAGATCAACAGCTTGAGATTTTTGGAACAGTCAAAACTGCACTTTTTATACTGCTAGTGCTTTCCTGTTTGCAGTGTCTCACTTCTCGTGCTCCGTCTTGTGGGCAGATGTGCTAGATGCATACTGTGCAATTGGTTTGGGTACCCTAGTACAAAGATCTAGGTCCCTAAGGCACATGTAAACTTCTAAGTCATCCAACCACTTCTTATAGTTGTCACCAATTAATTTTGGGATTTCCTGAAGTGTAAAGCTAGTAGACATCATGTTTAATGATTCAGTGAAAATTTTAAAGATTCATCACAATTTTTGCATTACAATCCATGCAAGTATATAAATATTTGGGTATACATTAGTCAAAATCAGCACTAATGCTACATCCCTAACCATCAAACATACACAAGTGTCAATCGAAACTACATTCAAAACATTTGGATCTGAAATGCATTGGTCCATTTATATCTTTGCAATCACTGCATGTTATACTGTCACTTTGAAGATATTGTCACCTTTGGATGGACATTCGCTTCTAGGCTAAAGTATTCCAAAAACTTTGTGCATTCTTAACTTACTTAGACAATGTCACCCATGGGTGATCCTCATCGACTTTGTTGTCCCATTATGAGTCTTTGAGTTATACAACCATTATAGTAATACTGATTCTTACCACTTTGGTGAATTTAAAACAGTGCCATTGTGATGGTGCATAATCTGAATATGACAAACAATTTATGTGGGATATATGTTCCATGTAAATTTAATATAAATACACCCATAAAACATAATCAATTCATAATCATGTCCATTAGCATTCATTTAATCTAACATAATTTTGGGTCTAACCCAATTTGTTACTAGTACATTAGGGAGCAAAAATAAACAGTCTATGATTCCCTATGTATGAAAATTAGCAAAACTAGGCTTAAACAGACACTAAACATATTGATATTGTATATCAAATTAAAGATCACGGAAAAAGAATCCAACGCAAAAAATCGCATCCAAAAGTTTGTCCATACGAGCCCATACAGTCAATTTGAAGTATGCTACCAGAAAACCTAGTCAAGTTGGATCGACCCACCTGAATTGGTCTGACCAAATCTGATTGGGTTGAATCGGTCCAGCCTTGTTGATCGGTTCATGAATTTTTCTCTGGGTTTTCGGATCGGATCATGGATCAGACCGATCATTTGTCTCTCGATCAATCAGGTCAGATCTGGGTCAAACCCGGGAAGGGTCATGGGTCTAGAGTCAAACCCAATCAAATCGAGTCAAACCAAGTCAACCCGATCCAACCCAAAAACCCTACCAAGTTGACTAGGCATTGACCCATCACCAAATAGATCCGGCCGTGAGTCTCACTCGTACTTTTCGACCTTGCTCAGAGTCATTTTCGGCGGTATGTCACCCATTGTTGTGACCGTCTTGGTCCCGTTTACCTTCGTGTGCAAAAATCTTTAGATTTTGATAGTGAAAACCCCTAGCAGCGGTCGTTGAAACCCCTCCCAAAAACCCTTATTTCACCAAAAAAAAACTTGATTTCTAGGGTTCTAAGACCAAGAATGGTGGCTTTGATATCACTTGTTGGGGAAATTAACTGGAGAATCTCCCTCCTTAGTGCTTAGAACACTGATACATATTTGAAAGAAGTTACAGAGACTTACATGGAGCATACCATTAACATGGGGCATTCAATGGGAGTGGAAAAGTACCTGTAATGGTGGTTGAGAAACGTCCACGAGTAAAGCTTGTCATTGATCATGAACCTTTATCCCACGAACTTAAAAATTGGTCCCATGAACAAAATCTGGTCCTCTAGGGTCTTCTGTAGTCTCCCACTAGGATCCTCACTACAACTCTATGAGTGAATTGTGTTCTTATGTAGTGGTGACTGTAAGGACCATATAGACTATACATAGTATTCTTCCCAACCACAACCTACTCCCACAATAGGTGGGCTAGGCCTATCCCCTTAAATGTGCTTAACCACCATAGGCCCAATGGGTGACCCATATTAGTGTAGCCCAAAACCCAACAAGAGAAACCTTGCACTCTAGAGTCTTCAATATGCGAAGATCAATGCGGGTCCTGTATTGAGCTATCTAGGTTGTCAACCATATAGTCTGATTAACTGGGAGAAAGTGAAATGTCAAAGACATCATCTAGCGGGGCTGTGTACAAATTGATAGAAAAGAATGTTAATTTTTAAGCTCTGACTGTTTGGAAAAAATAGCTGCAAAGGTTTATCACACAGTACAACCAAATCATAAAAAACAATTTTCTTAATAAATTTCTAGTAATCCTGTCATTGTAATCAAACAATCGGCAAAAGAAATTCATTGTATTATCTGAAATCAGTTGAACAACTTTCTCTGACCCAACCCTTTCTATTACAGGCTCAAGCATATCTTTAAGAAATAATCCAGTCTTGGAAACATCAGAACACTCAAAAGAATTGAGAAAAATAGCCCCCTTAGGTGAGTATCCAATAATATTAATGAATATAAATTCCTTAATATCAGTCCACATGTTAGACATAATGGTGCATCTTGTAATAGACCATGACTCCATAACTGAAGCAACATATTCTTCAACACTTTTTTTTTTTGCATTTTGGCACTAGTTTGGTCCTCAATGTAGAATAGGAAGGTACTGAATAATTTGGACCATAACAACAAATAGAATGTGCCATATGAATCCAACTTGGGGTTTGAATAATATTAAATGTAATGTTATTCAAAATGATACACTGAGCTATATCATTATCAACTTCATTTTTACTTTTCAGTTTAAACATTCCATCCACAGACAGTTGTTGGACGCTTGAAGATTGACTCACATGTCTTTCACTACTTACATTACATGTAGTAGAATTTTCCCCAGTTTTAGTCTTCTTGTTATCCTTACTTAATGCCCGAAGTGCCTCAGCTTGCACATCATCAGGTACATTGCTACATATTGCAACATCATTACCCTTCTTACAAGCTAAATGGTATTTCACTTTTGAAATACCACCGGGAAACTCTTTATCATAAAACTTGCATTTGAAATGTCCCTTTAAATCATCCACATATTTCCACAGTTCATCTTTTTGTCTAACCATTCTTTCTTAGTGTCCTGATAAACAAACAAATAAAAAAAAAAAATTTCTATAACACTAAGCAATCAATAGCAAACCAGATCTAGTAGATGTTAACATACAAACTAAATCAGTACTTATTCAGTATGTTTAATAAAAATTGTCATAACAATCCAATTTATCAGTACTTGTTCAATGTGTTCAATAAAAACTGTCAATAAAAATCCAATTTATTCATTGTAGTCATCACTAAAGACTATATTGGAGAAAACCACGACTCTAAAAAACACTTAGAAGCATAACTTAGTGTTGGAAGCAGCAATTATTGGGGGAAAGAAAGACACTTGTACTGTAAAGGGTTGACCATGTTGTATTCAAAAGGTTAATGATGGAATCAATGTGTTGGCATATCAGTGAAACCTACTGTTTAGGAAATTAAGAAATCAATTCTTTTTCTTTTGAATAGATGCCTTCTTCAAAAGTATATTATCTAATTAATAACCAATGAATCACTTAAACATGGAGAATCAAGTTCCAATTTTTTTTTTATTTGAGTCTCCAATGTTGTGCTCGGTTACATACAAAAACAGAGAATGGTCACAATCATAGAGATGGGATCAAACCTTTTTTCTACATTCAAACCCATATGCACCAACATGAAGAACCAAGTTCAAAAGGGAAAATAATAATAATAATAATAATTTTGATTAAAGTCTACAGTGTCGTGCTCAGTTACATACAAAACAGAGAATGATCACAATCCTAGAGATTGAATCAAACCTTTTTTCTACATACAAACCCATATGCATTCAATCAATCTCGATTATAAACCACACCAAATTTATTCTGAATTTTGGTGTTGAACCCTGCAGATGATCGAACAACAACCATCCAATCCAGCAACTTCTTCAAGGGCAAGACAACCACAGCCCAGGTAGCCCACTCAGCAGTCAAGTAAGAAGAGCTCGTGGTCACCCTCAGCGATATCACTGCCGTCCAAGAGTAGCTACCCAATGGAGAGAGAGAGCTAAAATAGAGGAAAGCTGATGTTTCAGCACTTGGAAAGAACAACTATAGAAGTAATCCAAATAAATTTTTTTAAACAAGACTTTGGATAGGCTAAATAATTAACCTTAAAGTGCTAACTGGCCGGGCGTAAAAAGGGCCATTCAGAAGGTTTCGACTTTTTTAGAGGACTCGTTTTTTATGGATCGATCAAGTTGGAACTGGAAAATGGAATGATAAATTGGCAATTTATTGATTTATCAAGATCAGGAAAGAGTCCTCGCCTAGAAAAAGCAAGAGGGCTATTATCTGGTCTCCAGCGATCAAGGATGGAGGGGTGGATAGTGGACTTGATTTGGAGTGATGAAGAAGCTATCAGTAGTATTCTGGAAGGAAAGGAACTTATGAATATTGGCCATTGGGTAGCTATTCCTATATATGTAGAATTAAATCAGTACAATCCCTACCCAAAATTTTGTCTATCTAACTATAATATGTATGTAACTAAGGTCAAGGATCTGGCTCGATAAGCCAGGATCAACAAACAAACTCTAACTATCTCGGATATGTTGTAATTATCATAGGGTAATTTATAGCGCCACCCCTAAAGAATGCCACTATTAGAGAGACACCCCCTGTATAATACCAAATTATACTCAGACCCCCTGTCATCAGTCGCTGTTACGGAATATACCTTATATGTTGATGTTAGTTACTGTATATTTTTTAAATACCAAAATACCCTTACAAATGGTGAAGTACCTAATATACCCTCTAATAAGTCCCCAACCCTACCTATTGACCAGACCATGGCCAACCTCTCCCAATTCATGGAATCTGACCATCATCGACGGCAATAATGAGTGGTATGAGAACACTGAGAGCCGGATGCGCAAGGTTGCAGATCATAGTATCCTCTACCTCAAAATGGGTGTCTCTAGAGGTGAAGAGGGTGTCCGCAATGGCCCTTCTCTCATGCCTGGTGGGTCTTACCCGGCTTACCTCAACATCAAAGACATTGTCGAGGAGGTTGCCGCCTAGGGTGGGGATGGCCCTTGCGTCACCTACTTCGGTGAAGGTTCCAAAAATTTCATCAAGATGGTCCACAACGTCATCGAATAAGGGGATATGCAATTGATTTTGGAAGCTTACGATGTGTTGAAGGTCATCGACGGCTTCACCAGTTTGGCTGACATCTTCGTCGAATGGAACAACGGTAAGCTCGAAAGCTTCTTGATTGAGATCATTGTTGATATTTTTAGGGTTAAGGATGAACATGGTGAGGGTGAGTTGGTGAACAAGATCTTAGATAAGACAGGTATGAAGGGAACCAAAAAGTGGATAGTCCAACAGGCGGTGGAGTTGTCAGTTGCAGTGCCCACTATCGCTGTTGTGCCACTCTTCACGGAGGGAGATCACTTGTTCACTGTGGATTCATAACTGGTTCATGTAATCAACTGCAAATCGGAGGAATTCGATTTCCCACTCTATCTGACTCTAGCTGTGAATGTTGACATTACAATATTAGTAAATTTTGGACAGAGTGAGTTCAAGTATAAGCTTATTGCGAGATCACCATTATCTCTTGTCCTAATAATGAAGTTGAATCTGTCCACAATGCTAAGAGAAGCCCAGTTTTCAGTGAGCTCACGAAACTCATTCCGTAGAAATATAATGTGAGTGTACAGTCGGATTCATTAATCCATTTTAAAGAAATCAATAGCAGTGGAAGAACCCAAGAATTGAAGCTTTGGATCAGTGAAGGAGAAGGACAGAACGAGATGACTCTTTTTGTGTTTAGGAAATGACTTTGCAGTTCCTGTTGATGCTTTCTTTACTATTTTGACTCTTGACATTTTGCCATTGCAGCAACAGAAAATGGATGAAACTAGCATCTGCAAGCCGATTCCAATCCTATCCAAATTGATCAGGGTTTAATGAACCGAACCACTAATGTCACACCTCATTTCCAGTAGATCCAACTTACCATTAGGAATATCGGCGGTGTGAGTAAGACACACACCTATCTTACAAACCTATCAGGATCTCTGATAGCAGTACCTTAACATTTCACAATCTCACATCACAAACCAACTAAAAGCAGCGGAATTAGAGTATAATAGCGGAATGATCAATAAAATGGAGAAATGTCTAATGATAAAATATATACCATAACCAAGTAATGCTGTTATAAACATCCATGACTTATAAATAATAAGTTTAAAAGTGTACCATCTACAAACTTGTATCAACATCACCAAAAATATGCCGAACACCTTATGGTGCCTCGTATGCATAAAAATTACAAGCACAGTCCTAGCCATACTCCTCCCCTCCTGACATCCACTAGTCGCTCACTCCGTAATCAGGTCCAGAGGAAAGAGAGTCACTAGCCATAGGCACGATCGTACTTGCATTATCATCTAAAAAGTGTGTATACGTGGGGTGAGCTTTCCAACTCATTCAGTGAGAGGTGAGGTTCAAGCACACCAAAGCAAAACAATCGCACTAATAATTTATGATGCATGATAAAAGAAATTAAACACAAAGTTCATAATGCTCATGATGCAATTCATTTATTTTATTATCCATCTAACAGTACAAACTAAGTCTGGTGAATGCTATTACGACACATTAAGTTGTATCACTTGTCTCGGAACAACCATCGACTATGTAGGGATACAAACCCTAGTCGTGAATAGAAGCCTGTCGGTCTCCGTATGCATCCATGGGTCACCTAGAAAACCCTGATAACCCCCTCCTGGCTGTCATGGCACTGGTACCAATCATCGGCCACGCCTGACAAGTTTCTACCTCCGGCAACAATCATATTGTACTGTGGGTGTAGCATTTCGGAAAGGCACATCGAACATACCATAATAGGTTATCCAACACCTTAAACCCTATTGGCAATGGTTTGTAACATAGGGAGTGATACCTAACCACATATATGTTACATGCCTTAATTATGATACAATTAATATGAATTACACGATACCGGTAACACATCAGCCACAAAGTGTAATCCATCTCCAAATACAGTCACAAGTACACGATACCGGTAACAATCAACCACAAAGTGTAACCCGAGGCCGTTTACCTATTCTAGCATGCATATAACAGTTGAGTATGGACTACGTAACACCGGTACCAATCATCGACCAAGGAGTGTATACATTTTCAAAGGCAGTTTCGAAGCACACGATACCGGTAACACATTGGCCACAAGGTATAATCCGCAATTATAACTAACTCTAATGCACATATTCAATGCATGAATGCAACAAGCATACAAAACTCACAGCACCAGTACACGTCAGATTCCCTCTCATACATACAACAAACACACGACGATTACGGTACCGGTATCACCTCAGCCACACCGGATCCTGCCATACATCTCCACAATATTTCATGTAAATTCAGTAAAAATGTAACATATGATAGCATACCATCATCATTTGAGCAATTAATAATCATGTATAATCATACACATGTGAGCAGTTCTATAATAATAAAACAATCCCAAAAGTAAAGCAACCAACCCTCACATGGTTTATGCTCGTGTGTGTTAGGGTTTAAGTACGGCCATTGATCAATCAACTCAACTTCGACCTCGAGGCATGTGCGCATCACTGTTCTAAACACAAAGGTGATCGTACATTAGCACGTGTAGGGAACATCGGGAGGAACCCACATGGGTCATCCCCAAAGGGTACAAACAAAGTCCCCAAGTGACAGTAATGTCACTAGAAACATGCACAAGAAACAGACACTTCCCACCGAAAATATCAATGTTGTTTTCGATGGTGGTGGCAGAGAGCTCCTAGGGCTTAGGGGCTTACCAGAAACAGCCCACGGGAAGTAGGCCCAGTGTTTCTGGTGGCAGTACAGAACTGTCCACACAAATTGGGGTTTTCCGGCTCGAGCCCGATCACCAGGATTTGTTTTATGGAGTTTGTAGAGGATGTTCCTAGCATCATTTGAAGTTAATAAAATCCCAATTCCACTGAGCTGTTTGGGGAGATACATCGATCGAATGATCGAAATCCTAGTTGGTCATTTGACCGATCTTGTTGCTGGAGCTCATCAGACTCAGTTTGAGCTTGGCAATGGCACCGGGGACATGAAATACACATTCCCCGAGCTCAACATGGTTTGTGCACTAAGATTCCATCCAAACCTAGCTTAACCTAGGTCAAAATGAGGAGAGAGAATAGTAAAAGTAATTGCACTTACCTCCGACAACGATTCCTGCAACTAGGCGGCAACCGGCACCAAGGTAAGTCCTTTCCCTCTCTTCTTCCTCTCCTCTTTCACTCCTCTCCTACGTTGAGCACAAGTGAGAAATGAGGAAATGAATCCTCATTTCTAACCTATAAGTTAAGTTGGGCCTTAGGGTCCATTTGGTTGAACCCTATTTGGTCTAATCAGGTTAATCCGATTTTTGGAGCACGAGGACCCGTCTACTTAGGTCCATAAATTGCTCACATCATGAGAAGGGTGTGGAGGATGATTTGGGATCATCCGGGGCTATCTATGATGCAAGTGGTGGGACCCACGGGCATCAGAACCCTAACAGCAGCCTGTTTCGTCATTGGAAACAGTCACCGGATTCAGGCCCAGGTTGTTTCCGGTGGTCAAGACAGCTTGACTTCTTGTTGTTCTCCAATTTGTCTTGCAAGGGTGGTTGCCCTCGGCCGTGCTCATGGTTTTTCGGTAACGTTGGTACGTGTCAGGATTCATGTGTGGGGAATCGGGTCACTTACCGTCTGGGATCAGAATGTATAAATTCCCACCAGTTGGACTGGCACGCAATGCATGAACACGTGGGGTCATCTCTTCCCTTTCGATAATGGGCGGCTGCGAGCCAAAACCCTACTGTACTTCCGACCTCCAGTTCGTGACCTATCACAACAGTTCAAATTAAACCGGGTCAGGGTATGGGTGTAACACCTAAATCTCAGTCAATAGGGTACACCAATCATTTTAACTCCTCATTTAACAATGACTGACGACAGGGGGTCTGAGTATAATTTGGTATTATACAGGGGGTGACTCTAATAGTGGCATTCTCTAGGGGCTGGTGCAGTAAATTGCCCATTATTATATTATCTAGTTAACTATTTTGCTTTGAATAATAAAAAGAAAAAAAAAACTTCTTATTTATTTTTCATTGTAGTCATATTTTAACTTAATTTCTTTATTCTTTGGGATTTTATTTGTACATGAAACTCTATTTATTCTCTCTTTCACTGAAGTAACTCAATTGACATTGGCTGGGTTCTGTCAGAAAGATAATGGAATAAATATAATTGAATTTACAAATTATTAGGCGACCTACAAGAAAAGGAATTAGTAGGAGTCAGCCAAACTAGGGGTGTCAATTCGTGGCCCGACCCGACTATACCGACCGGGACCGACCGTTCATAGACCGGCCCGGCTCGGACCATTTATTAAACGTGTCGGGCTTGAGCCCAGCCCGTTTATAAATGGTCGGTCTCGGTTTTGCTACTTGGATTGTCGGGCGCTCGACCGAGACCGACTGAATAACTCTTGACCGAGACCGACCTATTGTGCACCGACTTGGCCCGACCCTTTAATGATTGTAGAATACCTATTTTACCCCCCAAATTAAAGAATAAAAACTAAAAAGTAAAAGACATGTTCACATTTTAAATAATGGTTATATTTGGTATCATTTATTGATTTATTGACATTTTTTTGGGCTTGCATGAGTGGGCTGGAATATAAGAGCACATTTTAAAGAGGGCCTGTTTAAAAACCGGTTAAAGCCCGTTTAACATTAAACATGTCCGTAACTCGGTTAAGGCTCGACTAAAGCCCGATTATAGCCCGAGACCAATCGACCGAATATAAAGTGTACCATGCCCTCAATAACTAAGCCCGCTTAGTTAAATAGGCGGACACGGTGTAGCCTTTGAAAGTCTTCAAGCCCGATTAAGCCCGATCGAAACCGGACCAGCCCGACCGGTTGACACCCCTAAGCCAAACAGTGCTACACCTAATTGAATAAAAGCAAAAATAGATGATTTTAAACTAGATGCTTCATGGAGAGTTATAGGTACTTAGATACTCAATCACCGTTCGTTTTTTAACTCATTATGATCTAGACGTTACACGTGGACTACATTACACCGATAGAAGTTAGTAGACCGTGAGGTGGATCTATAAGTGAAGTAGAAACGCGGGAAAGAAACCCTAGAAACCAAGGAGCCGGTCTCTGTCTTTTCTCTTTCGGCAAGTTGTCTCTTTCGGCAAGTTGAAGCTTTTCTTCTTCACTCCAAGCAGAGAACCAGCCACTCTACCCTATTCAACTAAAGCTTATCCAACAGATAATTGGCGCCATGGCTGCAAAAGACGAAAGGCTACACAGTAAGAACGAAGAGGAAAAGAAGAAGAAGAGAAAGAGAAAGAGAGCTAATAAGAAGACACTCGCGGATTCAGATGTGGAGAAGAGTAATGAAGAAGCTGAATACGAAGACAACGTGGAAGAAGAAGAAGAAGACCCAAAACCAGCGGCAGATGAAGAGGTTGCAGAGGAGAGGAATCAAAACATGCCTGGGGATGGAGAAGACGTTGAGGGCGAGAGCGAGGGAGACGAGGAGGAAGCTACCGATACGGCGGTTGTGACACAGAAGAAGAAAGTGCAGAGCGGATCAGGAATCATGAGCAGTCAGTGTTTTACTCAATTGAGCATCTCAGAACCTACTATGAAAGCCATTAAAGATATGGGCTTCGAGAACATGACCGAGGTAACCTCCTTGCCTCTGCATATTGGTGCCCAAGTAGTTCGCACATTAAGTTGCGTAGCAATAATCAATCTTCAACATTTCAGTTAGGTTATGGGGGCTGGAGAGTACTGAACTGGCGACGAAATATGATAAACTGGAATATTGTGTATTCGAGATTTTAGTGAAACAGAAGTACAGAACGAATAAGTGTGGTAGGAGGTGGATGAACTGGCCATCTCCATTCGTAAAACTGGTTATTTTCACAGTGCACCCACATTTTGCTTTAGTATGGCTCTCTATTTCGTATCTAGTATTGGTCCTACGATCAGTTACTGAGCCTCTGATTCACTGAAGAGTTCCAAAAAGTAATCTGTTTGATTGGTGGTTTGCCTTTTTACTGCTACATTTTTTTTTTTTTTTTCTTGATCTTTTGTTTGTAATGTTTCAATTTCTTTGAATTTTATCCTTCATCTCTCAAAGGGATTCAATGGGCAACGAGCTGGTTATTCCAGCTTCCATCAGGGAAGCTAGATAACTTTTTTGCCCATTGAATTATGTTTTGCTTTATTTCAAAAAGTGGTCTTGTTTTTTGGTTTGCTTAAAGTAATTCATAGTTGACAATCCCTCCCTGCTTGAGGGATGTTTTCTACGAATAATTACTGGATGCCGCATTAATAGAATAAGCGACTTGTTGGCTGGAAAAAAGATTTGGCAAATCTGTTTACACATTTTTGCGACCTTGTAGCACTTAATCACGAAATTTGCTGCAAAATTCTTAGTTTGACATTGTCCTTTGCCTTTCCCATTTCCCCCCATATTGTAGCTGCCTCTCACTTTTTCATTTCTCATTTGAAAATACAGATTCAAGCTAGAGCAATTCCACCACTTTTAGAAGGGAAGGATGTTCTTGGAGCAGCGAGAACAGGCTCTGGAAAAACCCTTGCTTTCCTAGTACCAGCCATTGAATTGTTGTATCATATTCGTTTTACTCCTCGTAATGGTACTGGAGTTGTTGTTATTTGCCCAACAAGGGAGCTTGCGATACAGGTTAGATATTCGATTTCTTTCTTACTTTAAATCAGAAAGTAGAATTATCTTAAAAGAACTTGTTTTCACATACTCGGCTACTGGAAATATTCAAGCTTCTGCTGCTACGTATTTTTAAATAATAAGATGGGCTTTCAATTTGCAACTTGAGGTCCAAGTTGCTTAATTTGATGCAAAATTTCATGGAAATATTTTCCAGAGTATGATCTTCTTCCAAGTACAATTGTAGATTTTATGTGATATGTCTTGATCATTGTAGCGCCTATCTGTCTGATATATTTCTCAAAATGTTTTCTAGTTAAAACGTAGGAGATACAGACGTACCTTCTCAAAATGTTTTCTAGTAAAAACGTAGGAGATACAGACGTACCTTCTTGATTCATCTCCTTTTCATCTTCTACTTCATCTTTGTCTTTGTCTGTGTGTCTTGAAATGGCTTATTGGCTCTTCTCCAACCTTCACAACTTTACCTTCTATACGTCCATTTTACATAATATTGTAATGAAAATTACCATAGTGAATAATATTTTATCTTATTTTTGGGAACCATGCTAATAAGAGCACCGGGGCGGTGGGCTCCTAGCCGCTGCCTGCTTAGGCATTTATGTGGGTGGCGGGGGTCAAGCAAAGCAGTTACCTGGGCATTGTTTATCTGGTATTTTTACTACGCTGGTATTAACCATCACCATCAATTTGGTACCATCTTTTGCTGTTAATTTTGGAAAAAAGCAGTGTCAAGAATGTCTCTCATAATTAATGCAATTCTTTTCTAGTTTCTATTATTTTTCATCTAAATTTCCAATATTCTCTTGCTGCCAACTTTTTGGTGGCACTTGAGTAAGTGGAGTAGCATCATGTGCATTCTGGATAGATGGAGTTCCACACACACTAATGCTCTTCCCCCCCACCCACCCCCCCTCCCCCCCCAAAAAAAAAAACACGTATGATCAGACTCATGCTGTGGCAAAGGACCTTCTCAAGTATCATTCACAAACTCTAGGGCTGATTATTGGTGGTGCAGCTCGAAGGGGAGAAGCAGAACGTCTTGTGAAAGGAGTAAATCTGTTAGTAGCAACTCCTGGTAGACTTCTAGATCACCTTCAATTTACCAAGGGATTCATATATAAAAATTTGAAGGTAAATAAAACTCTCTAATCCCACCATCAATGCATGTGGAACTCTTTTGTTTTACTATATGAATCACTGTTTATATGTCTACTTACTACTTTTCCTACCTTCAGTTTAGCTGACCATGTGACCATGCTGATTCTCCTTTCTTTTTGTGGCTAATTATGTATTTATTCCTTGTTTATGGGGTGGGTGTGGAGGTAAAGTGGGATGGAATTCAGTGTCAGTGTGAAATTGTTTGTCTTGTTTGAAACGAGTGGATTCAATGATTATTCAATGGATGTGGATGCAGTTGATAATTTTTAGCCTTTGCTTATTTCCTAATCGATTCTAATTACAAATACCAGAAACAAAAACATAATAATGCATTACTGCATTAGAAATTTTACATTATATAGTGATGCTTGTCTTAAATACTATGATTTTTAGCCTAAAGTCTTGTAGAGATTGATAATTAATTACTTATGAAAAAAGAAAAATATTCTTTCTATGATCCATTTTTTTGCAAAGACTGAAGCTGAAGGCTCTGATGGATTTTATGGATATCTAAGATGTCATTTTTACAAGGATGATATTTATGGTATCAGACGGGGTGATCACTTATTGATTCTTCATCTGGTGCTTGACCTGGGGAGCCCCTTGCCTACATAAATGCCTCAATGTTAGATGGTCTGATGCAGGCTATTTTTCACTTAATCTATAGAATGATGCCTTTTCTGCGTTGAGTCCCCTAGTTGAGTCCCCTAAGGGTTAAATCTTGATGTTCTTCTAGTCTGCCAATTCTGAGGAATTCCTATTTGGCGATTTATATTTTTTTTAATAATTAAGGGAGTGAGGATGAATGAAGGAAAAGAAAAAAGGCAAAAGGACACATTCCTGGAAGTGTGCCCCTCTACAAATTCCATAAAGTGATTGTATTAATAATGTAGAACTTAATTGAAATACTCAAACAATACTCAAACAGAGACTCTCAAAATACAAGATGTTATATCAGGGACTGATCTAGACTCAAGGGAAATAGGACTGAGACCAAAACAGGGACTTAAAGGAATATGTAACTGAGGCATATGACTAACAATAGGACAGAATAGCATACTAGGTTAACAGAACTTAGAAACTGAATATATATTGGAAATAGGTCTGAAACAAGTTATAAATCAGTAGCACAAGACGAAAAGGCAGCAACACAGAACCCCTCTGCTGATTTCAAAAGAAGGCCTGAAACTGAGTAAAACTCCAAATTAGACAAGATATAGGAGATTTCCTGCTACACAGGTTAGTTTGACCTGAGATTTGGATAGGGTTGTATTCAAGACAGGTAGGAGCTTCAATCAGAATTGACTGAATTCTGATGGGTAGATTCTCAGGAAAACCCATCCAAGAACAGTAAACTTATGAGATTAAATTTACCTAACAGTGTATGGATTGACAATATAAGATCTCCAGGAACTGTAGAGCAGTAGTGTTATAAGAACATGAGCAATAGACAATCCACCCGGGCTTCTCACTGCAAGGTGTTGATTGGATCAGTCGCCAGCCTCTTCTCTTGATCGAACACTAGATTCTTCATGGAAGAAGAAGTGCAGTAATAGCAGCAGTTAATTATCAAAATGGGCTATAAGGCTTACCCATGAGTTGCTTTTATAGATAAAAGTTAGAAAGAGAGCTAACCACAAGTTAGGAAAGTTCCAATCGGTAGTGGCTTGATTACAAGACAGAATTACTTGTCCAACGAAATAAAACTAAGCAACTAACAACTTAAATTGACCCAAACAACTTGACCACAACATAAACTGAACCATTGGTTCCGCCAGCTGAACGAAAACAAGATTAAAACAAAGAAATAAAACAGAAACTCATAAGGGAATCATTGGACTCAATTAGCCTCAAATCTTGTGCTTAAGTAGCGTTCCTCCTACTTGAGTAGGCCTTCAATACTGCATCAATAACTTTTGAAATGTGCTTGTTAAGAATCTTGTTGAGGAGACATTCAGCTCGATTCTTCAGGAAGAGGAGCTGTGCTTATGGCCCTCCTTGAGGGAGCGTGAAAGGGAGAACTATTTCTGTTTATTGTGAGGTTCACAAAATATGAGCCTGAGAAAACCAGTGCATCAAGGTGAGTGCCAGCAGGATTGCCCACAGCCTTTTGGTGGGGAATCAAAGCTAAAAGGTTGGTGAAAGCCTTTTATTTTCATCCTGCCTCTGGATCAAACCTGTAAGGTGGAAAAGCAGGAGACTGGAAGGCTGTGATATGTGCTGGAATTTTTGTCAACCTACATTTGGGCAATCAAGGATCTTCTCCTTTGTGTAAACAGTGGCTAAATTTATTTGTCCTATAAACTTGGAGTTTCATATGGTGTCTGAACCAACCACTGCACATTGTGTTGACACCATTATTGAAGACATATCCTCTCTCTATATATTTATATGTGGTTGTCCATCTATGTATCCATTACCTAATCCAAATATTATTTACTTGTAATCGAAATGGTTTTACTTATGATGCTTATTTTTCTCTTAAAATGATGTTCTAGTTTTACAAATCAACTGCTTAGAGTTAATAAACTCGTTATGTAATTTTGAAACTGACTGCTGAAATAAACAAATGGTCTGTCTGACTACTTTTGTCGTTTGTTTTATGCATAATTGATCTGTTATTAATTGATAAAATGATATACTAGTTTGTACGGGTTTTTAATATAAATTTTGGTAAAGAGAATTATGTGATGGTATAAGCATAAAACAGTTTACCCATCGCATGTGTTGTTTTTTGTCATGTGTATATTAATGCAATTTTTTATATTTTTATATTTTTTGGATTTAAATAAAATTTAAATTGTTATTTGCAAGGGTTGATAATAGAATGCATATTACCTAGAATAATGAAACAGATAGTACCAAAAAAAAAAAAAAAAAAGAATATGTTGTTGGTTTTGTCTGGCAGAATGTTTGGCTTAATCAACGAAAAGTTCTCCAAATATTTTGACAGTATTGCAATTAGATGAAGGGGAAAATGTAGTGCAGTCAGCGTTGTATTATTCCTGGGTCAGGATGCCTGGTTCTGGACCACGTGAAGTGCTGATATAAACAATCTGTGCCATTGGATGGATAGGGTTTTTACTTGAATTTGGTACTTTTCAACTTTGGTGGTCGGTGGTCCAAGTCAAACAATATGGCCAACCTTGTTTTCAGGATGTTCTCCTCCTATTTTCAGCTGTGAAATCATCATGCCCTCATTTGGAAAACTCCATGTGGCTTAAAATTAAATTTGGGAATAGAAGAAAGTTTGGCGTACCCCCAAATTTGGGTTCTAGGAAAGCTGGCTTATGAATTGCTTATAATACTAGGCTTGTAACAGTGGAAATTGGGCCACTTCCCCTTCCCTTCTGTCAAATGAGGAGCGAAAATTTTTTAATTTTTGTAAAATTGTGGGATATCTCAGAACTTGCTCTCTCTACCTAATTTTTCAAACCATCACCCTTAATGTTTGAAAATTCGGAAAAAAAATTGAAAAAAAAAAATGATCCAAACTGCTTGGGATTGGCCACCTGAATCTTGTTCTGCCTTTCTTGCATACCTAAATAGTCCTACCTGACTGACCTGAGTGTCATCACCAAACAAGTGCCAATGTGAAGCTGAATATTCTCTTCACCACTTTAAACAGGCAATTCCTTTAAAGAAGTTCATTGCAACCATAAAATTGCCCAATTAAAGACCTAATGGGTAATTATTAATGACAGTTACTGCATATATTTGGCTTCTTATGCCTCCAGATCTTTTTAGCTATTCCCTAGGAGGGCCTTGCTTATGCTCATTAATGCAAAAAACCCACCTCCACCTCAATGTTTTACTAAAGTATTACTTCTTAGTTCATCTGTCAGAGGTATCCTTAATGTTGTGTAGTTGATCTCCACCGTACATATTTCAGTTAATATGTTTGATAAAGGAAGTTGACCCCTTATTCTCTCCTTGTATTTTCATCCATGAATTATTACTCTCTCAAAGAACAGGAACTGTGCCAGGCCTTCAAAGTGCAAAATCCCAGGGACTTGTGGAAACTCTTTAGGGGTTAACTTTACGAGGACATAATACATAATTGGCACTAATTTGGATAATCAATTTTATTTCTCAGTGGGGTTCATTTTCTTATATTGTCAGTTATAGAGCTACATGTGGCTGTGTTCCATATATCTTTACAAGTCATCCTGTTTTATTAACTTTGACCAGTGAAAAGATGGACAAATAAGCTGTAATCTGTGAATTTTGAATCTTTTGTATTGTATTCAGGTTAAGTCTTTATATTTAGTTTTAAATATGGTAAAACTTTACTAAATATCTTATCATACATGCAGTATTTTCTTAGGTTCTTTGATTTGTTTGCAGTGCCTTATGATTGATGAAGCTGACCGACTACTGGAAGCAAACTTTGAGGAGGAAATGAAGAAAATAATAAAGATTCTGCCAAAGGTAAATACCCAGTTGCTCGTTATTATTTCAAAAAGTTGAATTAGGCAACGTTAAGGGGAAACTATTAATACAACTGTGCCACCTTTTATTAAGTCAATGTTAAGGGGGAAATATTGATACCACTGTTCCACCTTTTATTAATTCATTCAGACAGGGATAGATGATGCCAATTGGAATTGATGGGGGTAGGAATTGGTCAAGCCAGTTATTTTTTGTTGTTTTTTTTAAATTTTTTATTGGGGGTGGAGGTGGGGGTGGGACCAGCAGGACCAGGTGTGTATCTGTCAAGACCGCACTGCATCTCAATATTGCAGCATGATATGGTACATGGCAGGTCAGGAGGGGTCGAAAGATCAGTTTTTGATAGGCCTCACGCTCCCCTGCTCAGGTTCCTAGTTTGAGTCCAAACACAAACAGACAGATGTCAAAGTCAATTGCATAAAAAATGGTTAAAGATACCATCCTTTTATTGGTTTTGGACGATTGAAAATACTAGAGAAATTTCACAGTACATGCTGGGCTATACAATTGAATTAGGCCCAGGTTTGGCATGTGGCTGATACATGGTGCCCTCTTCCCATCAAATGGGCTGGGTTCACCCACATTATATGCAATGTGGTGAACATGGGTGGTGCTAGATGTGCCTTTCCCATCTGTACGAGTGGAACTGTATAATTTTTGGCTTGCATTCTTTTCTGAAAGAGACGGGTTATGTGAATGTCTGGCAGATTTTAAATTACACAATCGAGAACCAGATCCTTATCCTTCTGTTTCTAAAATTGCTAACATCGATCTTTTTATATTAAGTACCTTAAGAAAATTTTTAGTATAAGCAATGACTGTGTCTATTAAATGAGCAATAGACAAGCAGAGTCAGGCTGCCATTTGCTTCAGTCCAAGCCTAGCTGACTCAAGTTTCTGAAATGATGAAGCAGAAACACGGGCTCTGGACTTGGCCAAGTCTTCAGACTTCCATTGGAGTTGCTGCCATTTGCATGCAGTGTAGCTTGCTATTAGTTAAATGAAATTTCTATTCAACTTTCTGTTTGTTGATGTGAACTGGGTGGTTCTTCCTCTCATCTATGCTACCGCATATTCTTTCTGTTCTAAATGTTGAAACCATTTCAATGTTTTTGTGGCATATTCGATTGTCAGTTTCAAAGATTTAACTGGTCTGGTTCACTGGTGTAACTGAACAGGCAACCTAGTGCCTTAATTATTTCTCATGTTTTAGATATTTGTAGTTATGTTCCCACAGCTTATTTGGGATATATGTTCTGCTTTAACTACTTTTCTACTGATTGGACTCTTTTTCTGGGTGCCATGACATGGAGTTGTTGATAACTTGTTGAGCTTTGTGCTGATCATATTGATTTCTATTGTACCAGGAGAGGCAAACAGCTCTTTTCTCTGCCACCCAGACTAAAAAGGTAAGCGATTCTCTTTCAAAATCTTAGACTAGTCATTTCTGCCTGTCATGGTGGACTATAAGAAGAAAAATACATGGTGCAGGTTGAAGATCTTGCACGGTTGTCATTTCAATCTACCCCAGTGTATATTGGTGTGGATGATGGGAGGAAAAAGGTAAATAGATAAGTGGCAGAATAATGTGAATGTTTTTTTGTCCTTCCTGTGGGAAGAAGCTGATAAGATGCATGGCATTGTAGGTCACCAATGAAGGGCTGCAGCAAGGCTATTGTATAATGCCCAGTGCCAAGAGATTCATTCTTCTATACTCCTTTTTGAAGAGGAATCTATCAAAGAAAGTGATGGTTTTCTTTTCTTCCTGTAACTCAGTTAAATATCATGCAGATCTTCTCAGATACATTCAGGTAGATTGCCATGATATTCATGGAAAGCAGAAACAGAAAAAGCGGACATCCACATTTTTTGAGTTCTGCAAGGCAGAAAAAGGCATCCTTTTATGTACCGATGTTGCTGCTCGTGGGCTTGATATTCCTGCAGTGGTATATTTCTTTGCTCTGCCTTGTATATGATTGTTTGAGATAGCTTTCATTCTAATGGTGTGAATACTGCTCACTTTAATTGTCTTTTCTATTATTTCCCTTTTCCTACTCCTAGGACTGGATCGTGCAGTATGATCCTCCTGATGATCCCAAGGTGCCTACTTTTGCTGACTACTTAAATGCAAAACGCATTTCGGATCCTTTTTTATCTGGCCCTCTTTTTTAACTGTTTTGGTAATGTTTTATTTATTGGTTACTATAGGAGTATATTCATCGTGTGGGTCGAACAGCACGTGGAGAAGGCGGAAGGGGTCATGCACTACTTTTCCTAATTCCGGAAGAGTTGCAATTTCTTCGCTATCTAAAGGTCCAATTTTTTGTTAATAAGATTGCTTCCCTCCTGGTTTCTTGCTTAGGGAAGAAGTTTGGATGATAAAGTTTGAACTATACATGAATTCCCTCTGTTTACTGGCAGGCTGCTAAAGTGCCCGTTAAAGAATATGAGTTTGATGAAAAGAAGCTGAAGAATGTGCAGTCTCAGCTGGTAATCTTTATCCTTTGTAATTGTTAAGCTTGGTCTTGATGAATTTAACTGCAAGGGACTTGAGGAACTGTTGGATCTGATGCAGGAAAAACTGGTGGCTGAAAACTACTATTTGAACAAATCAGCCAAAGATGCATATAGATCTTATATATTAGCCTACAATTCACATTCTCTGAAGGACATATTCAATGTTCATCGGCTCGACCTTCAGGTGGCAAACTTGCTATTGATCAACAATGTTCTGTATGTTTGTTGCTTAGTGATACTGAAGCGATTTTTCTTTTGGATTTTGCTGTACAGGCAGTTGCTACATCATTCGGCTTTTCCTGCCCTCCAAAGGTTAACCTGAATATTGACAGCAGCGCATCCAAGTTCAGGAAGAAGATTCGTAAAGTTGAAGGCACCCGGAATGGGTTCAATGAAAACAATCCTTATGGAAGGAAAGCGGGAGATGATAAACGGCAGTTTGTCAGATATTAGCAAGATAGGATTTATAGAAGTGTATGCCTATCCTGGGTCAAGGTTCTTTCTTACTATGGGTTTCACTTCTGAAGTGTTGCCTCCAATTTTGGGTTTATGTTGTAACATTAAATTTGCAGCAGTTTGTTCTTTTGCCACAAAGTAAAATTTTATATTTTTATTTTTTGATGGAACACAAAAGTAAAGTTATTCATGTTGCAATACATATTCCCTTAAGTTTAATATCCCTAGGCCATATTTTTTTTTTCCTTTTGGAGGGGGAGGGGAGGAGGGGGGAAGTGAGGAGGTTTATCTGTAAACTGGTCCTACATTACATTACATCACGGAGGGGCTACATAACAAGAGAGGAGGGAGAGGGAAGATGCCTGTTATGTTGGTAGTTGCCTAACAAGGCCACATTAGGAAAGTGTGAAATGAAAATTTCAATTGTGAATGGTGTAGGTGAAATGGGAATGACAGGTGAAAGGACCTATTATGGCCAAAAGTTTTTAAGGTAGGTATTATCCTAATTCCTTCCTTTTTAATTATTAATAAAGGATCCCTTTAGGCGATTCCTAGTGAAGTATTAATGCTATACTATTGGTCACTTTGTACTACTTGGATTAGTCCATGATCAAGGATCCCACATACATTTCAATGGTCAAATATTAGTTCAAATTAAGCAAGGGAAGTTGCTGAAATTTTGATTCAAAGTTTTAGTATAATTATCAAATATCATCAAATGGAGATAATATAAAATACAAAGTTGTACCAATGAGATGCTTGTCTAACCTATGTATTGCCATATGATAGATAATGAAGCATTATGTTTCACTAGGCATAGTGACGAGAAAGAAAACCCTAACAGAAAAGGTTTCTTATTTTGGGATGGTCCGTCTCAGGTTATTTCTTTGCTTAAAAAGTTAGTCTGGAAGGTGTGATGGTTTGACCATCTCTATTGTGATGATACGTGGGTTCCCTCTCTTACAAACTTTTTTAATTCCTTCTATTTACCGTGTTAATAATGATATGAAACTTAAAATTCAGCCTTGCTTCAAATAATTCTTTTGAAAGATTTTACTTGGAGGTGTGTTACCAAAGATAAATTGGTTAATATTATATATGTTGGTACTCTTTACCCTTAATGTAAATTTGAAAATGAATCCTTATGGCATCTCTTTTTGTCTTGTAATGTTTCAAAACACTTTTGGGTTGTAGGGCCATTAGGGATCCTTATCGCATCTCTTCTTCTATTGTTAATTTATATGAACCTTTTCTTTCCTCCCACTCTCTGTCCCAACCTGATAAATCTTCTTTGTTGTCTGTCTCTGTTATAATTTTGTGTTGTATTTGGATTTTCTATAATAAATGTATTTTCTAGAATTTTGCTCCCCTCACCCTATTTGTAACATTTCTCCACTCAAAACTGTCTCTTTTTGAGTATCAAACACTGCTTTCTGTTGATCACCCACTCCTATTGATCATCTCTTTTGTATTTTTTGAGGTGTATGCATTTTTTTTTTTTTTTTTTTTGTTATATTTACAACTAGGGAATTGCCCAAAGGGACTTTACTCACACACACTAGAGGGGGAGAGGTGGATGTAACTGTTACTCTAAGAATGCTTATTTAGTATCATAGCTAGTAGGGTAGCATATAAGGCTAGGATGGCTAAAATAGCTATTAATTTAGAAGATGATGTAGCTTACTCTACTTTTATTTATTTATTTTCTATTTATTTGCATAAAAAAGGTGAAAGGATAATTCCTAGATGGAAGTGAAAAATATTTGTTGATTTTACTTCACTTTCATTCATTTCAAATTTAACGAAATGTTTCATTAGGGAAAAAAAAAAAATAATAATAGCAATAATAATAATGAAATGATATTGATTTTAAGGAAATTGGTTTATGTTTGGTGACCACTTCCGGATCCTTTTCTGATGAACCTCTATCTTTATCTCTAAACTAATGCAATGTAGGTAGAGATAACTGATGGATCAAATCAGTTTTCTTTGACAAGATGCCAATGATATCCATAGAAAGAGAGTTAAAGAAGCTTGCATCAGGAAAATTAATTTTTTCTTATGGTTTTTTACCTAAATGTTGGGAAGAGGGAAGGAAAGGACTAGGAGGTTCAAACCCGAGACCTCCGGGGAGGAAAAAGAATGATATGCCTAAAACCTACGATAAATTAGATTGTGGCTTCCTGCGTACTATAATGGAGACTTGGTGAAAGGTGGTGAGACTTAGTTTCTTTATGAATTTTCAGACACATGCAAAGTCAAGGTCAATGGGTCTATTATCGGATTGCATCATAACAAAGTAGAGGTATCCGACCCTCTAAGCCCTTCTCTTTTCATGTTGGCCATGGAGGGTCTTTCCAGGCACCTAAACTTCCACCATTCCGACAAGATCATGCATGGTGCTTGTATTTCTAAACATTCACCAAGTATCCATCATCTTTTGTTTGCAGATGGTTTCCTAATCTTCAGTAAAGCTTACCTTGGGGTGGTAGCAGAACTCAAGGTTGTCCTCGAGTGTTTTGAGGATCTCTCTAGTCAGAATTCAAATCCAAAAAATTGAAGTTTTCTTTGGACAAAATACCTGACCGAAATCTTAAGGATACTCTCTCAAGAGCTCTTGGTACGAGTCTAATAAGAGACTCAATGAAATACATAGGCCATTCTCTCTTCTTTAGAAGATAATAAAAAGGGTGAATTTAGGCACTTGATAGAGAGGACCCAAGCAAGACTTGAATCATGGAAGTCATCCCTCCTCTAATCGGCAAGTAGACTAACTTTAATCAGCTCAGTCGTACACTCAACTACCAATCTAATGGATTTCCTCAGCTTGGCTTACTTATTCTGTTCATTATATTCTAGATAGACTCTAATCAGTTCTTTTGGAACATTAAGAAAGCAAAATATTTTCACCCTAAATCTTGGGAAAGCATTTGTCCTCCAAAATCCAATGAAGGACTAGGGCTTAGATCTAGCTCATACCACAATACTGCCCTTTTCTTTTTAGATTGGGATAAAGAATTCTTTGTTAGCCAGGTAGCTTTTGAGTCAAAGGGCTCTCCTCGAGGTATTTCTATAGACTATCTGTGATACCCTACTTTCTAAATCCGGTTTAATTACCCGTATTGACTTGGTTGATCATATAGGGGCTGAACCAGAGAGAATCAACTCAAGTACCATATGGAACATGGTAGCAAGGGTGACCTTGAACTCGGGTTGGCTTGACATGATCGAGCGGGTGTCAAGTGTAATACGTGCACCCAAGCCTTGTATTTACACGCACCACAAGGTCATGTACAAAAAGTAAAGGTACGTATTAGTATTTGTGGGTGTCAATGTAATCTAATATTATGTGGGAGTTTATTCCCATTAAAGCCCGCCTGAGATTTAGCCCACTTGAGATTTATCTGCATGAGATAGCCCACCTGAGATTTACCCACCTGAGATAGTCCACCTGAGATTTAGCCCACCTGAGATTTACCAGCCTGAGATAGCCCACCTGAAATATACCCACCTGAGATATAGCCCACCTGAGAATAGAAGATATTTTGGGGGTCCAGGTATAAAAGAGGAGACATTAATTTTCTTTTCCGTCATTAATGTTAGTTGGTCGGTGGGAAAGTAAAGAAGAGAGAGAAAGAAGAAGAAAGGAAAAGAGGAAGAAGAAGAAGAAAGAAGAAGGGAAAATTGACTGTAGAGCTTCACCAGAGCTGGGTCTTAGTATTTTGAGTCCGGATTAATGATCAGCTCATCGAGATTTTCGATTTGAGGTAGGTATTGTGCACATTCTATGGATTTTTAGGAAAATCCATTTCTTAAACCCTCTTTTTGATTTTTGGGAAAGAACCCACTTGGATCTTGCTAATCCTACTTGGATAATTAAATCTAAGGTCTAATGGAAGGTGTGTATAATGATTTTGAAGGATTTGAAAGGAGTGTTGGTGAAGATCCAGAGTATTTAGAAGTTTTTGAGCAAAATAAGTGAAATTTGGGGTTTCATTGGTGTTCTTGAGAAAAAGGTAAGAATCTTCATTTTTTATTTTGATTTGATCTTAGATCTAGATTGACGGTACATGATTGGACCTTAGATAAGTTATTTGAGTCATTGGATCGTCCCCAAACAAGTTCCCTAAGTTGGAGAAAATTCGGGAATGATGTTGAAAAGAATTTGGTTTAAAGACTGGGGGATATTTTTACCCCACATGTCTTCTGGTTTTAGCCCACCTGAGTTCCCAGAACTCAGCTTCTGGGCTCTGGTGTAACCGATGGGCTACATAGCCCGCCTGTTTTTGGCTCTAGCCCACCTATCTTTCCAGAATTCCTAGAATTGGTCCAAATTTGATGGGTAACCCCCATTTATGATTCTAAACCTGATTTTAATGTTCAAACATGATAATTTTGACACCAAAATAGTAAAATGATAAACCATTATATTTATGATAGGTTATACTCAATATACACATACCCACACATCGGATCTCTTTCGTACTGGGTACAAACACCGTGTACATATACAAGTAAGTGGGGAGTAGACTCTGATTTAATTTCAAAATGTTATGCATTATTTAACATGTGTTAGTCTAGCCATTTTATCATATCACTTGTGTGTAGACTAGACATCACATATGCCATATCACGCATTGTATGTGCATTTACATAACATGCTATGCTTTGCTTTATGATGAATATCCTTTATATCTTGATGTATGTGATGGAAGAATTTTATTTAGACATGATGTATATGTTAGATTAGATGTCGTAGTCGGCTTGGAAACGAGTGTATGGTGGCTTGTGAAATGAGACGCCGTGCCATTGTGTAATCGTACTATGCTCATGTAGAGGCATGTGGCTAGGATGTGATTTACCCTTGTGCTACGACCCTTCCCAATAAGGATATATGTGTTGGGGATCATTGGGGGGAAGTAGCGGGTTACGATTGTCGAACTCCTGTAGCGGTTAGAAGTTTCTCACGGTGGATCGCTAGAACAATTGGTAATCCCGATGATATATTCAGAGGGCCAATCGTATTGCTTTTATTTTAGGTGGAGTCACCCATTTGCTTTCTTTCATTTAAATTTATTGGAGGTCGGCGTGTATTGAAATTTCGGTGCCAACGGTGAGCCTTCTCTGACAACCTTATGGGCGTATTACGGGATGGGGTTCGTGGCTCATACCCGGGGTATACGAGCACTGTGGTTGTGAGTATCACATAACCTATGACCTAGTAATATTGTTAGGCTAATACGATTTAAAATGAATTATATATAGGCACATTTGTGTTATGACTGTTTGTGTGTTTTTCTTTGTGTGGTCTTCTTTTCCACTAACTGGGCTAGTGAGCTTATCTCATGTGCACAACTCTTTTTAGGTGATTTTGTAGGTCACCCGCTTGGAGATTAGGAACTGGGTTCCACTATGGAGTTTCCCTCTGAGGACTAGTGGGTCCATGATGAGTTCAAGCACGATGCCGATTGCATGTGCGAGGATTGTGCTGCATGACAACAGTGACTCTTGTGTGTTTCATTTTGATTTTTTTAATGTACTCCCTTTTGATTACTTGATGCTTAAATTGTTATATCTTTGTGTATATATCATGCTTTTGGGCCCAAATGTATATAAATTTTATGACTCAATTTGGGTATCAAGTATTTTGAAAACAATTACAAATATTATTATGAACAGGTCTTCAGCTAAAAATATAGGTCTTATCTTAGTTTAGTAGATGTATGCTGTATTGCAGTTATAGCATTATTGATCCTGGTAGGTTTGTGAGTTAATCGGAGTTAACTCGATTACCGGCTTGACTGTGTGTGAGCAGGGTGTGACAAAGGTGGTATCAGAGTGCGATGCTCTACCTGCCTATAGCATACTGCTTAGATCCCATAGAAACTATAATAGGTTTGGGATGGGTGAAGATAAAAGCCTTTGAAAAGTTAAAAAACCTTAATTTAAATGTAAAAATTTGTAACCTTTGTATTCATGGCATGCAGGCATTGATAATATGAATTCTGGTTAATTAAATTTGAAATTGTCATAATTGAATGTACTTGTTAGCAAAAATTTAACAAAATTTTGGCAGCATAACATCGCAAAATGTAAAAACAAAAAATTTTCAGACATAAAACCTGATAGACAACAAGAATAATAAGATAATAACATATGGTGACCATGTCAACGACTATCAAACCAAGCAGTTTAATAAAAAAAAATCAAACCATTCAAAAATTTACAGTTACTATCAGAATCATAATTCAAATTCTACGTACACAAGTAGAAATGACAAGTACAAGGTCAGAAGAGGATAGGCCATCGGTCTAGAGCATTAGTTAGAGTCGTCGCTAGAGTCATCGAAAGGGTCTTTTAAGTGAACCCAAGAGTCGATGCCAAGATGCATGTTCAAATGAGTAAATCGATCATGGAGGTGCACCACTCTCCTCTGTACACGATAGACTGTTGGGAAACATGTCCACACTCCTTGCTATGTTTTGGTATTAACAAACAAAACATACATCTTTAACTTGGTTTGATAAAATGTGATTAGCTTGAAGAAACACTTAGAATGTCGAATCAAGACATGAAGCTTAAAGATATGGAATTGCAAACAAGAAGAAAATAAGATGAAGTGCCAAAGAGTGGAAGGTTCAAGTGAAGAAGAAGACCACTAGGATAGATTGGTCATTTTTAATGTAATTTGTAACTTTCACACACACACACACACATATAATATATATATGAACTCACCACATGCATGTGCATTGTATTACACTAGAATGACCATAGAGCATACCTTGAACAAGTATGGAAAGTCTCTAAGTGGTGAGGAACATATTAGGAAAAATGTGTTTTAGTGAAATTCTGTGAAAACCACATTAACCTGACTCAAGGGTATTTTAGGGAATCTTAAAATTAGTATTAGGAGATGAAACCTTCATATAAGTTGTAGGAAATTGAGTTTTGATTTCAACGCAACTGATCTCAGATCAATTTGAGGTCGGACCAAAAAGTTATGGTCAAAAAACTGACGATTGGTTAGTATGACAGCATTCTGTCAAAACAGAGTATGTCATGTTGGCGGTCAACCGGCTGGAAGTCCCGGTAGATTGGAACTATCCGAGACCATAGCCGATCGACCGGTATAAAGTCTCGATAAATTGGTGACTGCCTGGAAGTGCCTCAATGGCTCTTGACGGTTGACCGGCTACCGATGGCGGTCGACCAGTGGTTCCAAAATACGTCCGTTAAAGCCTGATTTCCTGTCTAAAATGCTTCACTAAGTTCACCTATAAATACCCAAACCGCTCTTAATTAAATATTCATTAAGAAAGAGCTTTAAGAGCAGTATTGCAAGCATTCAAGAGTTATTAAGATTAGTATATTCTACTTGAGTTGTTCTATTACACCAATCCCAACAAAAGGCTCAAGTCTCAATCAAAGTCCTCTACTCTCTCCTCTGCAAGTCAAAGCCATAAGAGAAGACTTTACAAAAGGTGTATCTTTCATTTTTCATTCTCATCATTTGCACCACACTTGAGGTATTCCTCCTATTCCACTATTTCCTATTTATTTCTGTTTTTACAATTCTAGAATGTACTTAAGATTGTAAGGATTCTCTTATCCTAAAAAGAGAAAGGTGTCTCTCTACCTCCAAAAGAGATTGTAAAGACGTCTCTCTGCCTGGAAAGGGGATTTGTAAGGATACTCTTATCCATAAAAAAGATTGTAAATGTTTTCTTTCTTACCTACCGCATTGAAAGGGAGAACTAGTGGAATACCTTACAAGAGGATTCTTGTAGGGAGTGGACTAGACTCGGATTGAGTCGAACCACTATAAATCTTGTGTTTTGTGGTTGTATTTGTTTTATTTACTCCGCATTGTTTTAACTTGTAGTCACATTTGTGACCTATTCATCGAAAAGAGTTAAATTCCACTAGTATAACCTATTCACCCCCTCTAGGTTATTTTATAGACATTCGCAGAGATCACTCTAGAAGAGTGGTACATATCCCAAGTGAGTCGTTGAAACCTGGACTCCATCTCTCCAAATTGCCTCCACATCTGGAGCTCTCTACCAGTGTTCTCATCCACTCTCCTAAGAAGCTCCTGCTCCTGGGTCGTACTCTCTCCAAGCTGACCTCTAAGCTCAGCCTGACCTTCCCTCAAGGACCTCAACTCTGATAGGATATTCTATAGGATAGGTGCCTCTCCAGTAGGTGACGGACCCATGGGCTATGTGCTAGAAGCACTGGGAATGTCTGGGCCACTAGCTCTAGCTGATCTGGAACCGTCAGCTCCATGGAAAGTTGGATCTGCTTCCCTAGTATCCAACGACCCCTCCTCCAAAACCTCCTCCTCTCTGATCTCCTCATAATTAGGTACCCCCTGGAAACCCTCCTCCTAGTGCGGGAAATGACTCCTGTCATCTCTGGTATGCTCATCCTCATCCATGGGCACACCCTCCTCCTGCTCCTTTGCCATCATAGTCCATAAGGAACCCGCTCTAACTCTCTCTGGTTCGGGTCCTGCATAGTTAAACCGGGTCAACCGTGTAATCAGACCTGGTTTAAGAAGTAGGGTATTACAACTTCCTAGTCTACTATGGCTTTCACCTTATCCGGATCCACTTCAATTCCATTTTCAGACACCATGTGTTTTAAGAATCCAACTTGTTTGAGCCAAAATTCACACTTGCTAAATTTTGTATACAACTATTGCTCTCTCAGTCTCTGTTGTACCATCCTCAAGTGTTTTAAATGGTCTTCTTCTGACTTTGAGTAGATCAAGATATCATCAATGAAAACAATGACCCACTTGTCAAGAACATCATGAAACAGTCGATTCATCAAATCTAGGGGTGTCAATTCCTAAACCGAACCGGTAAAACCGGCCGGACCGAACCGATAACAAATCGGACCGAACCGAACCGAAGCCTTATTGGTTCGGTTCGGTTTCAAGTATTGTAACCCCAAAACCAAACCGAACCGCACCGAAAACCGGATGAACCCGAAACCAAACCGAAATCGGCTCAAAACCCGGACCGAAACCGAAACCAAACCGGTAAGAAACCGAAACACTCCAAAATTCATTAAAAAAATTAAAATTTGAATAGTTTTGTATACATTTGTATGGAAAATCGAATTCAAACTAGACCAAAAATCAAAACCAACCCGGTTACAAATCGATTTAAGAAATCGAAGTTCAACAATTCATCATTTGGTTGTTTCCTAATGGCTCCATACCGGTTTAAAAAACCGATCCAAACCGAAATGAACCTAATAAATCCAAACCGGTACCAACCCGAACCCAAACCGCACCGAAACCGACACCGGACCGAAACCGATAAATCCTTATTGGGTCGGTTTCGGTCACTTCCAAACTCACACCGAAACCGGTGGAAACGGACCGAAACCGCACCGACCCGGACCGTTGACACCCCTAATCAAATCCATGAAAGTTGCTAGTGCATTAGTCAACCCGAAAGACAACACTAAGAACTCATAATGACCGTACCGAGTTCTAAAGGTTGTATTTGGTATATCACTATTCTTTATCTTAAGTTGATAATACCCGGATCTGAGGTCAATCTTTGAAAATACCTTGACACCTTGTAGTTGATCAAACAGATCATCAATGCATGGCAATGGATACGAGTTCTTTACAGTTAACCTGTTCAACTCTCGGTAATCAATGCACATATGTAAGCTTCCGTCTTTCTTCTTAACAAACAACACTGGAGCACCCCAAGGTGATACACTTGGGCTTATGAATCCCTTCTTCAACATATCTTGCAATTGTACTTATAATTCTTTTAATTAGTCCACTTAGAGGACGAGGCCCTACTACCGAAGGAGCTAGATATGGAACTTACTGATGACGATAGACGAGGAAACCGAAGACGAAGGAGAGAGTATGAGACCAAAAGATGACGGCTTTCGAAGAGAGAATGCCAAAAAATGAGGAGAATGTCGCTTTATATAGGCAATGAAACGACGATCCGACTACTCAAGGCCATTAATGACTAAGAAACATCATCAATAGGGATTCCCAAGGCACACCCAAGCAAAACACACGAGTGACGCATTGCTCAAGCCAGAGACATGAGTGATGCACTAGTCATATGCATGAGAGAGGTAATTTCATTGGTGCCATTCTGTACGAAGCTTTAGACATTGGGGCAGCTCCAGGGATCAAATCTATAGCAAATTCCATCTCCCTATCAGGTGGTAGCTGAGTTAGATCATCTGGAAAGACGTCTGGGAACTCCTTAACTACCTCTACTTCCTCTAGAGGTGTGACCTTTGCATCTAAATCAATCACTGGTGCTAAGTACCCCTAACACCCATTTTCCAACAACTTTACTGCTTGCAAAGCGGAGATGAGGACCTTTTTAGCCCGCTTCATTATATCCGCTTGGTATATCAGTTCCTTCCCTTCGTCATCGATTACCTTGATCTGTTTCTCAGCACACATCATGCTTGCTTGATATGCTGATAACCAATCCATGCCTAATATAACATCAAAGTTCTGCATGTTGAACTTGATGAGTTGGGCATCTAACTGCTTTTCACTAATATCAACAGTGCATAGCCCATATACTTCCTTCAATTGTGAAATTTTGCCTCTAGGTGTACTAACTATCATCTTATGCTCTAGTATCCTGGGTGTTATGTTAAGTTTTTTCAGAAAATCTCTTTGATGCAAATGAATGTGAAGCCCCTGAATCAAACAAGACATATGCTGGTATACCTGATACAGGTTGGACAACTAATACAGCAATGCACATAAGTAAAGCATGTCATCAATATTTACCAGAAGGAAATTCTCAAATTAAATCGTACCTGCTACCACTTCTGTGCTAGCTTCAGCTTCCTCAATTGACAAAGCATACATCATTTCTTGTGGTTCACTCCCTTAAGTTAAAGCAGGTCTGTAACCAAAAGGCTGATTGGTTGGTAGGACTAGTCGGGCTCGGCAGTCTTTAGCAAAATGCCCATATGCATACAATTAAAATAATTGTTCTACAAAGCTTAAACCAGAGCAGGACCTGTAGCAAGTGGAGGGCGAGGTGGCCTAGTAGCTGTGGGTACCATACTGGTATTCAGGCAAGAAGATGCAGTACCTGACCCACTAGCGGTTCGAGGAGGATAACCCGATGGCGTATAGGGCTGCCTGTATGAAGGACCAAATCCGTATGATCCATGAAAATTCTTACTCGGGCCACCCGAATTCCCATAAGGGTTTGCTCTCTTCCATACTCTAGGTGTAAGGGATGATTCACTTTTCATCTTATCTTCTATAGTTTTAGCCTTCTGTACAATCAAGGCATAGTCGGTGAGATCTAATGCCTCAAGTATTGTGCCAATAGTACCTTCAATCCTTTCAGAAATTTCTTATCCTTTTCTTCAGCTGATTTCATGTGAGGGGGTGCAAAGTAGAATATGGCCTTAAACTGTTGCTGACACTCAAGGACAGACTTGCTTCCTTGAGTCAAGGCCAAGAACTCTGCTTCCTTACGGTCTCTAAAACTACGAGGGTAGTTGTTTGCTAAGAATAACTCCTTGAATTATTCACATGTGGGTTCTAGGTGTGTAGCAAACAATATGGCTTTTGAGGCTTGCCACCAGGAGTTGGCCTCATTTTTAAACTGTAACTCAGCACGAATAATTTTTTAAGCATCAGTGCACTCAATCACTTCAAATATCTTCTCAATCTCTTGGATCCATTAGTCCGGTTCTAATGGGTCACTTCCCACCTTAGTGAATGTAGGTGGTAGGTTCCTTTTGAATGACTCCACCACTCTTACGGTATGACCCATCGGCTAAAAATATGGTGCATATACCAGATGGTACGGGTAAAGAGGTGGCATCATATATGGAGGTGTACCCTGAGGTAGTATAGGTGGTGTACCTCCAACTTGATTCTGAGGGGTGATGCCAGGTGGTGTACCTGCAACCTATGCCCCAACACCATGTCCTCCAGTTGGACCTTGTGGAATATCTACCCAAGGAGGATGACCTGATAGTGTAGCATACCACTGTTGTTGCATAACAGTCATAAATACCTACTTTTGCTGGAGAATCTGCTGATAGAGATTTTGATTTGATTGTTGAGTCAAGTTTTCAACATCACCAGGGGTAAGTACTGGTGGAAGATCAGGAAGTGTAGTCATGGGCGGATTCTTATAAGCCACATTCTGATTAACTATCTCTTGAGGTTGTGGGTTAAATGCTTGCCCCATAGGTTGAGGCCTCCTATTGACTGGTGGCCTACCAACGGAATGAGTACTTCGAGGTGCACCCTGAGCAACACCCTAGGATCTAATGCGTATCATCGTTAAGTGTACCTGATTTGTATGAAAATTTTATATGAGTTAGTATTGCAACTCATTACACAATCGATCGGATTTTAATGCGCAACCTTGTGCATAAGGTTGCACTTACATCTCATTATATGTGTCGGCCAAATTTCCCCCATACACTCATAAATTTTCAAAAATGACCCTCAAACCCACCAAGGCAAGCCATATAGGACCCATGGATGGAATCGGGCCCTCATTGCCAAAATCGATGGGCTAAGGACCGACGGACCTGGTTGGCTAAACCCCATCGGTTTTAGCCCATTGGAGTTACCTGAGGCTGCATTTTAAAGGGGTTTTAAACCTAGTTTTTTTCCCATTTCCTCTCCTTTCCCTTTCATTCGAACTTAGGCGATTTTGGGCGATTTCCTACGACTCAACTCACTGAATTGGTGCAACGATCCGTTCGAGTCTGCCTTCTCTAATACTCCATCTTCAAGGTAAGCTCATAAATCCTTTATTTCTCAAAATTTCTGGGTTTTCTCTCTTTTGAATGGAAAAATCGCCAATGTGGTTGGGGTTTTGGTTTTTTCTCTTTGATTTTCTCCATGGAAAATGATTCATATGCTAATGTAGAGTTTAGATTTCGGTTTCCAAGTAGTTTGATCCATGAAATGGGAGCATTGGAGAATTTTTTTCCCCCTTTTTATGCCCTAAACATCGATTTTGGGGATTTTATTGTGCATTTCTCTTATCTATGTCAATCTAGCATCCACATTATGAATTTCTTTGTTTCCATTGCAATATTAGGCTTCTCTTGTGTTCACTAACCGTTCCTTTGCAATTTGCCCCAAATTTGGATGGCATGATTGTCCTAAAATCCTTATATAACTTGCCCAAACAGAGAGGGCAATAACATTAGGAAAATTTAGACCTAGCCAAATCTTGAATTGCTTGTTTACATTTGAATCATAAATCCTCAAGTATATTAGAATCATCCTTAGTTGTTTCCTTTGAAATGTACACCTTCCATTTGGCTAGATTCTCAAATTTGAAATTTTTTACTTGATCGGTATACTTGTTTGAAATTCTTTAATTTCTTATTCCAAACCCAAATAGGGATATGCTATCTCTTGTTTAATCTAGTACGGTATCTCATGTTCTCTTGAAAGGATCTATTTATTGTATACATTCTTGGACTGTTCACGCATTAAGATCACATCTCATTTGGATCACTAAATAGCTCAATCAACACATGCATTACCTCATTCATCACTTTGCATCACTTGTATTTACTTAGTGATTTCCATCACCTTAATCCTTCTTATCTATGTATTTTCACTTAGCTGGTTTAGGTATCCGGATTTGATGATTTGTAAAATACTAGCTTAGATCACATTTCCTAAAACTTTTCTGCCATATGCTATTATACCTCATTATATTAATCTCTTTGATTCCATTTCTACTATCTGTCTTGACTTGATACTCCTTATACTTTGACTTCTTATCTTACATCATGTGCTTACCTCCTTCCTTTACATTTTTCAGGATGCCACCAAGAAGAGGCAAGGAATCCGTAGATCCATCAAGGAAGAGAAAAACTTCCAAGGCTAAGAAGAGAGAGGTGGGGTCTAGTTCTTCAGCCCCATCTCCATCTAGGGAATGGGTGGACCCATCTAACTATGATGAGATGGTCTTCCACAGTGTGAGAGCTGCATCATTGTGGAGAACTTTCCGCTCACTACCTGTGATGTTGGAAAAACAGGTGATTGTGAAGCAGTTTTCTCGCATTCACCTCATGGAGAGGTTTTCTGCCCTTGGTTGGAGTCTATCCTCAACATTGACCGGCCATGCTACAAGGGTTTGGTGAGGAAGTTTTACTGCAACCTGGAGGCCATGGAGGAGGAGGGGGAGTTCGGCATAATCAATATGGTGAAGGGTGTAGAGATCATCCTTACTACAGATCAATTGGAAAAGATGTTAGGGATCTCTTTAGAGGGTATTCCCTACTACAGTCCTCCCAGGACCAGAGGCATAGGCCCACTGATGAGTCAAGACATACAGAAACACATCTATGAGGTGATCAGTGGCTCATGAGCGAGACCTACATCCAAGTTGGACTTTTCCCCTGAGGGTCGGGTATTTGCTAAGTTGGTGCAATTCAACCTAGCTCCTAGGAGTGATCATCAGAATCAGGTAGGTTTTGTGCCCACTTACCTAGCTACTTGCCTGCTATCTATCCTTGAGGGCAATGTACCTAGACTATGTCTCCCCTACTTCATACTGAGGTCTATGCATCACCATGCCTTCCATCCCGAGGATGCCAACCTACCCAATGGCAGAGCTCTTACTAGAGTCTTCGAGCATTTCGTAGTCAACCTTTCTGAGGAGGAGGGAACAGTCCCAAGGGACAAGTTCTTTGCAAGGAATTTGAGGCAGATGCCCTTGCACACTTTGGTGGTAGAGCCACAGGCAGTAATGAGCACATTTATGTGTGAAATCTAGGATAGTAAAACATGAATTTTACATATTTAGAATGGAACTACCTTGGGTTTTTACTCTCTTTTTGCAAGTTTTGTATTTTAAAGGCTTTAAGCAATATTGAACATCATATCTCTCCAACAACAATTACCTAGTGTAGTTTGTGAGCTATGGTGTGCAAAATTCCCTTGCTCACCAAGATGTCTCAAGTTCGAATCTCATAGTTTTTTTTTTTTTTGAGAATTTTGTTGAAGATTTCCTGCTTTTCACTCACTTAAAGCATTAAGGGCATGGAGGGGATTTCCACATCAAACTAGAAGCAAGCAAAATCGTGGAACGGTTTCTTATGCAAGAAGAAAAAAAGAAAAGAAAAAAAATAGAGAAATAAATCTTGTCCAAATCTTCTCTCTCCTCCACATCATCACCAGAAGATTGTCCAAATCACACAAAGCAAGAAGGAAAATCATCCAAAGGAAAGAACAAAAATCGGCCAACAAGGGTTGTGCACAAGATTTCAAGAGAGGGAGAAAAAGAAGAGAAAAAAATAAAAAAAAAGAAAGAAAATAAGAAAAAAAATTATAGAAAATTTCTCCAAGTTTATTTCTCTCTTTTCTCTCCTCCACCTTAGCACTTTTGATCTAAAAAAATCTCACTATCAATTGTGAGTTTTTCCCTTTTAGGAAAGAGAAATTTGATACCCTACCTCCCCATTCTTTATAAATTCAACTCATGTAAGAGGAGGGGGAACACTTCATTCTTCCTCTAAGGTTTTTTTTTAGTTGCTCTCTCTCTCTCTCTCTCTCTCTCTCTCACTCTCTTTAGTTTTAATTCTTCTTTATTTTTGCTTTAATCACTTTTGTAATAACTTTTTATTTCAATTAATGTAAGCACTCTTTTATTTTTATTCAGCCTTTTATGTTTATGATTTATGCAATTGAGTTGTAATTTTTAAAGTTATAGTTCTAGGCTTGGATCTAGGTGACAAGATCACGAGCCGTGGAGCATCTTTTTTTTTTCAAGTTCAATTTTTTTTTCAAGATTTGTTTTCTCCAAGCCTAGAAATTTCAGATTTGACTCATTCCAGATCTGATTTTTTGGGTTGGCAGTATCTCAAATCACCCAAGCTTTCAAGTTCAAGCATTGATTCAGGTAGGTCGGCTTTTTCAATAGTCTTCTCTCCCCCCTCTCATTCCCTCTTCTGACTACCCTTTCTTTCTTAATTTATGATTTTAATTTCAATCATTACATTATTGCTTTCCCTTTCCCCCAAGGTTCATGGCTAGTGTATGTGTTGGCTTTGCCCCTCATAGCCATAAAATCATTATTTTATTATTTTTATTTTAATTGTCTCCCTTTTCCTAAAGCCTAGTAGAGTAACCCTTGTAAGAGTGACTCTCTGGTCGAGTAGGGAAGCTTATATTATGATGCATCCCTCGGGCTAAGTAGAGAAATCTACTTGTGAGCCTCTCTCTAGCTTTTTCCCTTTTCTTTTACTTTATTTTTATTTTAGTAATTTTTTCTTTCATTGCTTTTTAATTGAGTGGGGTGTTTATTTTCAGTTATTTATTTATTTAATTTTAATTGCGTGCCTTGCATCTTTAAATTCTTAGATAACGAATGGTTATGACATTATTTTAGATACATATGTTTAGGAAGATAGTTAGAATTAGATCACAACCATTAATTGGTTCACTTTCGTATTATTAAAAGAAGTAAAAAAATAAAGTGGTTGCTCTCCCTGTGTTCAACCCATAGCTACACTGATCCATACCCTTGTAGTTACATTTTAAATTTCAAACAAGTTTTTGGCAACGTTGTCGAGGAGACAGTTTCATGTTATTTTTCACTTTCTTTTGGTAAATCGGAGTGTTTTTTTCCTTTTCTTTTATTGAATTCCTGAGAAGAACAAATTACAATAATAGTTGTATCAGTGGAGGTCGCTATGCCTTACAGTATGATAAAGACAAGTTTTACCCTATAGCAGTACCTCAGGAATTGACCTAAGTAACCCCAGATCCCTATCGATAAGCTCCCATAAAGAAAAAAAAATAAAAAAAAGCAAACAAAATCAAAAAAATCATAAAAAAAAAGTTTTGTTATCCATTCTTTTATGCTTGTCTGACTCTAGTTGTGGGTAGTTTTCTGTTGCATGAATGTTAGGTGGGTACGTAATACTAAGAATCGGTTAAAAAGAAGAGATCTAATAAGTAGTGACCTTATACTTTTGATGTCTTTAAAATCTTTCAATATGGGAGACCAACATAAAAACTCTTCACCTAAATCTCTAAAAGATAGGTTCTACTCTACTAGAACAGCCCAACCTTCTGCATAGTTCTACCACAAGCCCAGGGTAATAATTTTGAACTCAAATCTCAATACATCACTATATTACCCCACTTTCATAGGCTGACCTCTGAGGTTGTATACCTATTTTTAAGGGAATTTGAAGAAGTATGTGTTCTAATTAAGATCCAATAGTTTTCTAATGATGTTGTTAAGCTTAGGTTCATCACATTTGTATTGAAAGACTAAGCTAAGAAGTGGTTGTATGGGTTACCCACATATTCCATAACCTCATGGGAATAGTTCACAGTTGTCTTCCTTAAGAATTTTTTTCCAACTCACAATACCAATAAGCTTAGAAGTGATATCCTTCAGTTTAGCCAAAAGCCTAATGAGTCATTTTTTCCAAACTTATGGAGAGATTCAAGGATCTATTCCAGAATGCCCTCACCATGGCCTAGATTTATGGTATTTATATTAAATAATTTATGAGGGTATTGATTACCCAACTAAACAAATAATAGAATCCCTTTATAGATGAAGGAAAGGCATGAGAATTCTTACTTGACTTAGCTGAAAAAATTCGTGAGTGAGAATCAACCCAAGAGAGTGAAAGAACCATAGGAGGAAAAAGATATTTTGTGGATGGGATAGTAGCCAAGGAAGCCCATTTGGATAGCCTAATCAAGATGATTGAGGCTATTGTTCCTAGAGAGCCATCAGCAGTCAATTTGGTTAAGATTTGTACTTGGTGCTAGTCCCCTGGACATGTCATAGAAGAATGCCCCAACACCTCTGGGGGCACTTCTAATGATAGTGTTAATGCCTTATACCAGAATAATCCATATAGTAACACCTACAATCTAGGATGGAGAAATCACCTAAATTTCTCCTAGAATTAGGGCAACCAAGCAGGGCCTTCCAATTTTCATAATCAAGGTCAACCTAGACCCCAAAGGCCTCTCTTTATATAATAATCTTTTTCCCAAAATACTTTTCCTAAGTCAAATGTATGACCTCAGGCTAGTTTTCCTAGGGCCCCTCTCCTATCATCTTATCATCAACCCCCTCGGTTTACCAATACTAGAGAGGCAAGTAAAACAAGTGACTTGAAAAAAAATATGGCCCTCCTCATGACAAACCATCAAAATCTTACGAGAGAACTCACCTAAGTTGTCTCAATCATGCATGAGAGGGAGAAGGAAACTTTTCCCAGTCAACCAGAACCTAACGTTAGGCATCATCAGCCTGTTAGCTCACAAGCACCAACTAATGCACCACTGAATGTAGTACATGGTCAGACCCAACAAGGGCCCTCCAACCAATGTAATGTTATTTAGGCCCTTAAGAGTGGTAGAGAGTACCAACAAAGTGTTCCTAACTCTTCCCCATCTTTTACTTATGTTAACTCTCCTTCAGTTGAGGACACAAGTGTGCCTCTTGTTCCAGTTTCATCTGATGAACCTAAAGATTCTTCTGAAATTAAAGATAATTTGGTTGAGAAAACCAAAAATGATTATTCTGAAAAAGGATAAATCCCTAACAGTCCTTATGTTCCTCCTATCCCATTTTCTAATTGCTTGGTAAACAAAAAGAAGATTGCTTCCATGGATAAAATATTAGAAGTTTTCAGAAAGGTAGAAGTGAACATCCCTCTTTTGGATGTCGTATCCCAGATCCCCGCCTATGCAAAGGTACTAAAAGATTTGTGTACTCACAAACGTATCACTAGTGTGCCCAAAAAGGTGTTCTTGGTAAGTAACATTACTTCCATAATTACTTAGCCCATAACAGCCAAGTATAAGGATCCAGGGAGCCCTACCATAGCTTGTGTCATAGGCAACACCTACATTGAGCATGCCTTACTTGACCTTGGTACAAGTGTAAATCTTTTACCTTACCATGTGTACAAGCAACTTGGATTGGGAGAATTGAAAGCCACTGGAACTACTCTTCAGTTGGCAGATAGGTCTATTAAGATTCCTAAATGGATGGTTGAGGATGTCTTACTAAAGGTGGGAGAATTTAATTTTCCTGTTGATTTCATTGTGTTAGATACCAAGCCCTTCTCAACCAAGGATGAGATACAAATAATTCTAGGAATACCATTCTTGGTTACCAGTAATATATTAATCAATTACCATAATGGTTTCCTAAGGTTATCTTTTGGCAACCAAAGTGTTAAGTTTAACATGTTTAGGATAGGCAAGCAACCACATATGGAAGAAGAGATTAATATGCTTGAGGATTTTTTGAATTTTTCTAATGATTTAATTATCAAATTTGATATTGGTTTTGATTCAGAATTCCAAGAGTGTATGGATGAGTTGGATGATAATAGTGAAAATTTCTTTTCTAAAGTCTTAAGTCTTCACACACCTGTGAAGCCCTTAGGACCCCTTTCCAATTCCATTCCCAAACCTACCATAGTTGAGCCCCTTAAGGTAGATCTTAAGGAGTTATCATTTAATTTGAGGTATGCTTTTCTAGGGCCTAACCAAACTCTTCCTATAATAATTTCTTCAAATTTGACTTCTAGCCAGGAAGAGGAGTTACTTAAAGTGTTAAAAGATAATAAGAAATCCCTAGGTTGGACCATGGCTGATATCAAGGGTATAAGCCCTTCTATTGTGCAACATCATATACATCTTATGGAGGATTCCAAACCATTCATGGAACCCCAAAGAAGAACTAACCCAGTGATGATGGAAGCCATTAAGAAAGAGATCCTAAAGTGCTTGAATCATAGAATAGTTTATCGTATTTCTGATAGCCAATAGGTAAGCCCAGTTCATTTAGTACCTAAGAAGTCTGGGGTGACTGTAGTTCCTGATGCCAATAATTAACTAATTCCAACCCACGTCAAATCAGGGTGGAGAGTGTGCATAGACTACAGGAAACTTAATGTGATAACTTGGAAGGACCACTTTCCATTGTCATTCAGTGACCAGATGTTAGAGAGGTTAGTTGGACATGAATACTATTATTTTCTTGATGGATATTCCAGCTATAACCAGATCCCAATTGCTTTAGAAGACCAATATAAGACCACTTTTACTTGTCCATATGAAATATTTGCTTACAAGCGTATGCCCTTTGGGCTTTACAATGCCCCTGCTACGTTCCAACGATGCATGATGGGCATCTTTTCTAACATGGTCAAAAAATTCTTAGAAATATTTATAGATGAGTTTTCAATTCATGGGAATTTCTATTCTGAATGTCTTCATCATCTTTCTTTAGTTTTGAAAAGGTGCATATTTAAGAATTTGGTTTTGAATTGGGAGAAATGTCATTTTATGGTTAAATCTGGTATTGTTTTAGGCCATGTAATATCCAAGGAGAAAATTAAAGTAGATAGAGCCAAAGTGGATTTAATTGATAATTTACCACCTCCTCAATCTGTTAAGGATGTCCAATCTTTTCTAGGGCATGCGGGCTTCTATAGAAGGTTTATTAAGAACTTTAGTCAGTTAGCCCGACCTCTCACTTCATTACTTGCCAAAGATCAAACTTGAATTTTCTAAAGAGTGCCTAGGATCCTTCAAGCAACTTAAGAAGGAGTCGACCAATGCATCCATTGTTTAACCACCTGTTTGGATTGAACCTTTTGAACTGATGTGTGATGCTTCGAATTTTTTCATAGGAGCGATTTTGGGTCAAAGGATTAATAAGTTGTCCACTGTCATTTACTATGCTAATAGGACCTTAAATGAATCACAACTCAATTATACAACCATTGAAAAAAAAAATCTAGCTGTTGTGTTTGCATTAGAAAAGTTTCAGTCTTAGTTGGTTTATATATGATGGTGTATACTGATCATTCTGCTCTTAGATAACTAGTTCAGAAGAAGGATGCCAAAGCCCGTCTCATTAGGTGGGTTTTACTTTTACAAGAATTTAATTTAGAAATTAGGGATAAGAAAGGAGTTGAAAGCCTAGTTACAGACCATTTATCCCGGCTTCCCAATTCCTTGACTGTTGATTCTCTAGTCAACGAGAACTTTTCAGATGAATAGTTATTTACAGTGTCCAGTGAACCATGGTTTGCTGACATTGTCAACTTCTTAGTTTCAAGTGTAACTCCGGATCACTGGTCCACCTAAGATAAGTATAGGTTTCATTCCTAAGTTAAGTATTTTTTTTGGGATGATCCTTATTTGTTTAAGATATATTCGGATCATATTATCCGATAATGTGTTCCTGATTATGAGCAGCATTCCACTTTCTCTTTTTACCATGATCATATATGTGGCGGACACTTTGGACCTAAGAAGACTACTGCAAAGGTTTTCCAATGCGGATTTTATTGGCCCACTCTTTTTAAAGATGCTTTTGATTTTTACAAGGCTTGTCCAGCCTGCCAGTCTTTTGGTCGTATCAATAAGAGGAACATGATGCCCCTCAACCTTATTTTGGTAGTTGAGATCTTTGATGTATGGGGCATCGATTTCATAGGACCATTTCCTAATTCCTTTGGAAATTTGTACATACTTTTGACCATTGATTATGTTTCTAAATGGATAGAGGCCATACTTTGTAAATCTAATTACCATAATGTGGTGGTCCAGTTTCTCAAAGAGAATTTTTTTTCCCGCTTTGGTGCACCACGTGCAATAATTAGTGATAGAGGTACTCATTTTTGTAATAAGCCTTTTGAGACCTTAATGAAAAAGTATAGGATCTCCCATAAGTTATCTACCCCTTATCACCCTCAAACTAGTGGCCAAGTGGAGGTGTCTAATAGGCAGATCTAACAAATCTTGGCGAAAACTATTAATCCAAACCGTAAGGATTGAAATAACCTAAAGGGGGGTGAATAGGTTATACTAGTGAAAATTTTAATTCTTTTCGATGTATAGGTCCTAAGTGTGATTGTAAATTTAAAACGATGCGAAATAAGTAAAATAGACACAATCACACAACACAAGATTTATAATGGTTTGATTCAATCCGAGTCTAGTCCACTCCCTACAAGAATCCTCTTGTAAGGTATTCTACTAGATCTCCCTTTCAGTACGGTAGGTAGGGAAGAAAAATCTTTATAATATTTTTCACAGATAAGAGTATCCTTACAAATCCCCTTTATAGGCAGAGAGACACCGTTTCAATCTCTTTTGGAGGTAGAAAAACACCTTCTTCTTTTAGGATAAGAGAATCCTTACAATCCTAAGTACAGTCTAGAATTGTAAAAACATAAATAAGTATGGAGTAGTGGAATAAGAGGAATACCTCAAGTGTGGTGCAAATGATAAGAATGAGAGATGAATGATGCACCTTTTGTAAAGTCATCTCTTATGGCTTTGACTTGTACAGAAGAGAGTGGAAGACTTGATTGAGACTTGAGCCTTTTGTTGGGATTAGAATAATCGAAAACTCAAGTAGGATAGAATAATCTTAATGACTCTTGAATGCTCACATAATGCTCTTAATCTCTTTCTTAATTCTTATTTAATTAAAAGTAAGTAGGGTGTTTATAGGTGAGCTTAGTGAAGCATTTTAGGCAAGAAATTAGGCTCTAATGGTTGTATTCTGGAACCACCGGTCGATCGCCATTGGTATCCAGTCAACCGAAAAGAGCCATTGAGGTAAAAAAATTAGTCGTTGGAGCTTTTCTAGGGAGGCATCGATCGACCAAGCTTTCTACTAGTCGATCGGCTATGGGCTCAGACAATTCTGATCGATCGATACTTCTATCCGATCGACCGCTAGCTTGACAAATTCTGTTATGTCAGAATTTTATCATACTGACCTATCGACGATATTTTGACCATAACTTTTTGGTCCCACCCCAGATTAATCCAAAACTAGTTGTGTTGGAATCGTAACTTGATTTCCAGCAACATTTATAGAAGGTCTAGTTCCTGATATTAACTTTAAGGTTACTCAAAATGCCCTTGAGTCAGGTCAATCAGTTTTCACAGAGATTTACTAGAGTACTCCACCACCTAAGGTCATTGTACTATGATGCATGAGGTGCATGCATATGTAATGTGTGTATATATTATAAAAAATATTCTCTATCCTATGGTCGTCATCTTGGGTCTTGATGTCTTCATCATCTTGAGTCTTGATGTCTTCATCTTCGGTCTTGAATGTCTTTATCATCTTGGATCTTGAATGTCTTTAAGCTTTAAGGCCATGTTTATATGAATTCAAACCTTGATGTCTTGATTCGACCCTTCTAAGTGTTTCTTCAAACTAATTACTCTTTCTTCAAGCTAATCACATTTTATCAAACCAAGTTAAAGACCTATGTTTGTTTGTTAACACCAAAATATAGTAAGGAGTGTGGACATGTTTCCTAACAATCTTCCCCTTTTTGGTGATGACAAACAAACACAGGCAATATAACCAAATACAATAAATGATAGTAACACAGTGTAAAGTTCAATAGGATATTTTAATTCAGTGCTAGAAAAAAAATAAAGATTGATACTTGTCATTTCTAGAATAAACAAAAAAAGATACTGTAAAGATAGATGTTTCTCCTCCTTTTGTCAACAACAAAAACGGAATCAAGGCTTCATAAGATATTAAGTGCACCCCCTGAGCATGTGCAAAAAAAAAATTAAACATTGTATCTTAGAGTATTTTAAAAAGTAACAGGAAAGACTAAGTTCCACAAGATAAAACAGAATAAGAGTTTAACTATAAAGTAACATCATATAAAAGGAGTAAGGACTCCTAATCCTCTGCATCCTCATCCTCTGCGTCCTCCTCTTCTTCTTCTTCTTCCCCGTAATCTTCATCTTCCTCGTCTTCGCGTAGGAGCTTGAGAATCGCATTCTGATTTCTTTCCATCTTTACCAATTGGGCAAGGATGATGTTTCCAACCTTCTAAAGATCGACAACGGTCGCATAAGCTGACTTATTATCACTTCCTTGTTGCTGTGGTTGGCTGGGTTCAGCATCATTCTTTTTGGAGCCAGTGGTCGTCTTGGGAAAGAGGTGCATCTTGAGAATAGTGGAAAGATTGATCTCTTGAGGAAAAGGTTCAAATTATTCACCAGAAAAATCCACATGAAAGTGGTCTATGATTTGGCAAATAATTCTCCCATTGGGAAGATTTCCCTTTTGAAGTCTATCACCATGGATAATCATGGTTTTGAGCAGAATGTAGGGAAGATTGATGCTCACAATCTTGCAAACACAGTAGGTGAGATAAGCATGGAATGGGGAGACTTCATCTCTATGACCACTCTTTGGTAGGATGTTATAGGAGATGGTGAGATTTACAATCCTTCCTATATCGGTGAGTTCCTTAGCCTTAATCTTGTGAGTATTAGCATATTCCTTCATGCTGCTAGAGTACACACAGTCAACATCCATGAAGTGTTCTACATAGGTCTTGGGCTGGTAGTATTTGAGCTCCCCTGCCACAGAAATGGCTAGGATTTCTCCTAATATCAGAATGTCTATATCTATAGAAACTCCCTTAACATAGGAATGGACTAGAAGGTTGTCACCTACACCAGAGAAAGTAAGTTTGCAAAAGAACACTTTGACAAGGTGGGGATAACAGTTGAACCCAAGTTTACGAATGATGCCCCATCCCAGAGCATCAAATAGGTCTTTGATGTCATACCTGGACAAAGAGTCAGAATTGATGGTTCTACCTTACTCTATGTGTCGAGAGATGTAGAGATCCCATGATTCTTGAGCAATGGGGGAGGAGAACCAGATATCTTTGTCAGAGGTCTTCCATTTTCCCTTCTGAGCGACTGTATTCTTGGCTCTGTGTGTGCAGTGAGAGTCCATGATGATGAAGGGCGTAAGAGAGAAGAGAGGCAAGGGTTTTTGAGAAGGAAGAGAAAGGATCTTGAGAGATCTAGGTTAGAAATGATTTCTAAGCTAGGTTTTGGGAGAGGAATAGTCAAAATAGGGTTTTAGGCTAAAAGAGGTTTTTAAAATGAGACAAAATGGGTCAAAAAATTGATTTTAAAAGAGTTCAAAATCGAGTTTTCGACGGTGTCGGTCGATCGATAGATGGTGATGGTCGATCAGTAATCCTTTCGGTCAGAGGAGGTCGATCGAAAGATTGTAGGTGATCGACCGAAAAATTCTAGAAATGCCTGAAAACCTAGAAAATTATGAGTGTTGAAGAGGTTTTTCAAGTCTGAGCTTTTGGAATAAATATTCATGAAAGAATGTTTATTCATTCAACCAAATGGGTTGCAAATTCCAAGCTCCTTCCTTAGGAAGCTAAAACGCTCTTCACCTAGTGGTTTAGTGAATATATCTGCGAGTTGTTTCTTGGTTTCAATGTATTCTAGAGAAACATTGCCATTGTGAATGGTGTCTTACAGAAAGTGATGTCGAATATCAATGTGCTTTGCCCTTGAGTATAAAATGGGATTTTTATCAAGTTTATGGCACTGGTGTTGTCACACATAATTGGGCAAGATTCAAAACTCACTCCAAGGTCTTGGAGAGTTTGCTTCATCCAAAGGATCTGGGCACAACATCTACCAGCTGCAACATATTCAGCTTCGGTGGTAGATAAAGCAACGGAGTTTTGTTTCTTGCTAAACCAAGAGACAAGGCAAGATCCCAGAAAGTGATAGGTACCATTGGTACTTTTTCTGTCGATATGGCAGCCTGTAAAGTCAACATCTGAAAAGCTGACTAAGTCAAGGGGTTGGTTTTTGGGGTACCATAACCCAACATCACAAGTGCTTTTCAAATATTTAAAAATTCTTTTTACAGCTATGAGGTGAGATTTCTTAGGATCAGCTTGAAACCGAACACATGCACATACACTGTACATGATGTCAGGTCTACTTTCCGTTAGATATAGAAGGCTCCCAATCATGCCTCTATATCTAGTTACATCCTCAGAAATGCCATCTTCATCCTTGGTTAGTTTCAAGGATGAGCTCATCGGAGTGTCTAAAGATTTTTTACTGTTAATGTTAAATTTCTTTAGTAGCTACTTGGTGTGCTTGCTTTGGTTTATGAAAATTCCATTATCAGTTTGTTGTATTTGAAGTCCAAGTAAGAAATTTAACTCTCCCATCATACTCATTTCAAATTCATTACTCATCTTGCTACTGAAATCAATACACATTCTCTCGTTGGTTGAGCCAAAGATGATATCATCTACATAGATTTGAACAATGAGTATATCATTCTTCAAGTTCTTCACGAACAAGGTTGTGTCAATCCTTCCCCTTGAGAAGCCACTTTCTATCAAGAAAGTACTTAATCTCTCATACCAAGTTCTAGGAGCTTGTTTGAGGCCATACAGGGCTTTCTCAAGTTTATAGACATGGTTTGGAAACTTAGGGTCTTCAAAACCAGGGGGTTGAGCTACATATACCTCTTCTTGAATGTATCCATTCAAGAAGGCACTTTTGACATCTATTTGATATATTTTAAAGTCCTTATGGCATGCAAAAGCTAGCAGCATTCTAATGAACTCTAACCTTGCTACTGGTGCATAAGTTTCATCATATTCTATTCCCTCTTGCTGATTATACCTTTTGACAACTAGTCTCACTTTGTTTCTCACTATGTTCCCATCTTCATCCAGTTTATTATGAAAGACTCACTTAGCACCAATGACGGTATGGTGGTCAGGTCTTGGGACAAGTTCCCATACCTTACTTCTTTCAGACTGGTGAAACTCCTCTTACATAGCGATAATCCAATCACTGTCTTTTAATGCTTCTTCTATGTTCTTGGGTTCGATCCTTGAGATAAATGCAATGTGATTGCATATCTCTCGAGTTTTAGATCTAGTTTGGATTTCTCCATCTAGATCCCCAATAATGTTTTCTAAGGGATGATTCCTATGTGGGATGACTTCCTTAGGAAGTGTTTCTATTTTTTCGATGGTGACATCATTTGAATCATCAAGAGAAATATCATTAACTTTGTTCTTAAGCTCATAAAACATGGTATCATCATCATCAATAGGAGATTTGTTTAAGTCATTTGGCAAAGATTCATCAAATTGTATATTCATAGATTCTTCAACCATTAATGACTTTTTATTAAAAACTCTATATGCTTTACTGTTGAGTGAATATCCTAAGAATATTCCTTCATCAGATTTAGCATCAAATTTTCTAAAATAGTTTTTAGTGTTTAAGATGAAACATTTACACCCAAAAACTCTAAAGTAGTCTACTTTTGGCATTTTACCAAAGTACAGTTCTTAAGGGGTCTTAGAAAGTAAAGGTCTGAGAATTATCTTATTTAGTACATAACAAGCTGTATTTATAGCTTCAGCTCAAAAGTACTTAGGCAATGAATACTCATTGAGCATAGTCCAAGCTGTCTCTTGTAATGATATGTTTTTTCTTTCAACCATCCCATTAGATTGAGGCGTTCTAAGAGCAAAAAAGTTATGGTCAATACCATGCTTGTTGCAATATAAGTCAAATTGACTTATATTGTCAAATTCTCCTCCATGGTCACTCCTCACAGAGGTTATAGTATACCCTTTCTAGATTTGCAGTCTATTACATAGAGTTACAAATTCATCGAAGGCATCATTTTTGTTTTTCAGAAAAACAATCCAAGTGTATCTAGAGTAGTCATCAACGATTACAAAGGTTTAATTTTTACCACTCATACTAGATATATTGATAGGTCCAAATAAGTCTAAATGAAGTAGTTCCAATGGTCTAGAGGAAGAGATAATATTCTTCGACTTGTGGGAGACCTTGGTTTGTTTGCCTTTTTGACAAGCATCACAAAAATTGTCTATTTCATACTTGATTTTAGGGAGGTTCCTCACAAGATCCTTGGATGCAATGGTTTGAATCAACTTGACATTTATATGTCCAAGTCTTCTATGCCATAATGATGACTCACTATGGTTAGAAACCAAGTATGTATTCAAGGAACTTGATTCGTCAAGTATACAAACATAGATATTGTTTTTCCTAGACCCTTTTAGTATTGGATTATCATTTGCATATTTAATGCAACAATGGGAAACATTAAATTCTACTTTGTATCCGATGGTACATAACTGACTCACACTTAGGAGATTATAATTCAGATTTTTCACAAAGTAAACATTTGAGATTGAAATACCTCCAAGTCTTATTTTTCCAATACCAATAATTTTTCCTTTTCTGTCATCTCCAAAGGAGACCCATTCTCCGTCGTAGTCCTATAAGCTTGAGAATAGGTTCTTGTTGGATGTCATGTGTTTGGAGCATCCACTATCGATGAACCATTCAGCTTCCACCTTATTCTTAAAAAAAACCTATAACAGAAATTTAATCGTATATTGGTCCCCATAATCTCATGGGTCCATTATTATTAGTGTCAAACTTTCCAACTGGAACCCAAATGGTTTTGTACTTTTTAGGTCTTTGGTTCTGCCTTTGGGATGACTTTGGGTTTCTTTGGTCCTCTGATGTTCATAAGATCCATTTGATCTTTGAGGAGTATAGTATATTTGAAATCTGTAGGTTCCTTGGTCTTGGTATTTCCCTTGTAGTCTATAAGTCTCTCGAAGATAGTTCTCATACCCTTGGTATTGTCTTTGGGGCCTCTCAATAGAGTATTCTCTTTGAGGTTGGGATTTTCTATACCTAGGCATAGGCCTAGAGTCTTCTTGAGACATATATTGCCTTCTTAGGGGCATGTAGTAGTAGGCATAACTAACTCTTGGTCTCTCAGTTTGAGAATTAGGTTTATTCCTTTTCTTAAAGTGACACTGGTTTATGAAATGTCTTGTCTTTTTGTAAAAACTACATTTAATGTAAGAGGTGGATGGTTGGTTTCTTTGGTCACCCCTCATTGGATTCTCACTTCTAGATGGATTTTGTCCATTGTAACCCAGTTCTTCTCTTTCATTTGGACATTTGCTTTAAGATCCAAGAAGATTGTCAAGGTTCTTTTGCCCTTGGGTGAAGGTGCAAAGGGTGGAGTTTAACTTGAAGTTTTCTTCCTCCAATTCACTCACCTTTGAGGTTAGTCCATCCACTCTCTTATTTAGTGCGTCAACCTCTTTTTCAAGTTTATTCTTATCAAATTCTAATTTGATACTTTCTTCATACAAGGCCTTGAAGGCTTCTTGAAGCTCCTCATTAGAGTCTTTTATTAAGGATTCAGGTTGAGTTTGACAGCCATCAAAACGAGGTTGGTGACTTCTTCTCCAAATTTACTTTTCTCCACTTCATCACTTGAGTCCCATGTGGCTGCATAAGCCTTCTTTGGTTTATGTGGGCATTCAATTCTAAAGTGTCCAGGCTTTCTACACTCAAAATAGACTATATATTTAGAAGAGATTTCCTTGGGTTTAATTTTAGATTTACTTTTTTCCCCATAGGATTTGTCTCCGTATGATTTTTTCTTATATTGAAATCTTCCTTTCTTTTTGAGGAACTTGTTGAACTTCCTCGTGATGAGTGAAATTTATTTTTTCATATCGAATTCTTCATCTTCTTCATCATCGCTTACTTCTTTGATAGTTTGAGTTGACTTTAGAGCTATGGTTCACTTTTTATTCTTAGGATTTGGTTTGTCAGCGTTCAACTCTACTTCATGAGTTTGTAGGGATCCAAGCATGTAGTCCAAAGATAATTTCGTCAAGTCTTTGGCTTCTTCTATTGCTGTTTTCTTGGGTCTCCAAGCTGCAGGCAAGGCTCTTAAGATTTTCTTGATTTTTTCAGCGTTAGTATAAGTTTTGCCTAAACTTTTGAGACTGTTCACAATGTCAGTAAATCTTATAAACATAGAAGTTATTGACTCATTTTCTTTCATAAAGAAGGCTTCGTAATCAGAAATAAGTTGGTCTACCTTTCTTTCATTTACCTCTGCTATACCTTCATGTGTGACAAGAAGTATATCCCAAATCTCTTTAACTGTGTCACATGCTATGAGTCGGTTGAACTCTTGTTCGTTGAGGGTCCACTTAAGGAATGCGATTGTACGAAAGTTATACTGGATGAGAGTGATGTCTGCAGTTATCCATTCCCTTTCATTTTTTGGTATTGTCTTTCCATCAACTATTTTGGTGGTGGTGTATGGTCCATTCTTTATAGCTCTCCATACAAGAATGTTATTACCACACATAATTTTTGAATCTATACTTCCAAAAGAAAAAGTTCTCAATATTAAAGTAAGGGGGTCTCGAGGCGTTCATGCCTTCTGGTGGTCTTTGGAATGTGGTCATGGTCTTTTACTTACTTTTAAGCTAATATAGTCTTAAATAAATTGAGCTCCCACTCTGATACCAATTGAAATAACCTATAGGGGGGTGAATAGGTTATACTAGTGAAAATTTTAACTATTTTCGATGCATAGATCCCAAGTGTGATTGCAAATTAAAAACGATGCGAAATAAGTAAAATAGAAACAATCATACAACAGAAGATTTATAGTGGTTCGACTCAATCCGAATCTAGTCCACTCCCTATAAGAATCCTCTTGTAAGTTATTCTACTAGACTTCCCTTTCAATACGGTAGGTAGGGAAGAAAAACCTTTATAATATTTTTCACGGATAAGAGTATCCTTACAAATCCCCTTTATAGGCAAAGAGTCACCCTTACAATGTATTTTGGAGGTAGAGAAACACCTTCCTCTTTTTAGGATAAGAGAATCCTTACAATCCTAGATACAATCTAGAATTATAAAAATAGAAATAAATATGGAGTAGTGGAATAAGAGGAATACCTCAAGTGTGGCACAAATGATAAGAATGAGAGATGAATGGTGCACCTTTGTAAAGCCCTCTCTTATGGCTTTGACTTGCACAGGAGAGAGTGGAGGACTTGATTGAGACTTGAGCCTTTTGTTGGGATTAGAGTAATCGAAAAACTCAAGTAAGATAGAATAATCTTAATGACTCTTGAATGCTCACAATAATGCTCTTAATGCTCTTTCTTAATTTTTATTTAATTAAGAGCAACTAAGGTATTTATAGGTGAGCTTAGTGAAGTATTTTAGGCAGGAAATTAGGCTATAATGGTCGTATTCTTGAACCATTGGTCGACTGCCATTGGTATCCGATCGACCAAAAAGAGCCGAGCCGTTAAGGTAAAAAAAACTAGCTGTTGAAGCTTTTCCAAGGAGGCACCGATCTATCAGGACTTTCTATCGATCGATCGGCTATGGTCTCGGACAGTTTCAATCGACTGGTACTTCTATCCGGTCGACCGCCAGCTTGATAGATTCTATTATGTCAGAATTTTATCATACTGACCTATCGATGATGTTTTAAACATAACTTTTTTGTCCAAACTCGGATTAATCCAAAACTAGTTGTGTTGGAATCGTGACTCGATTGCCTACAACATTTATAGAAGGTCCATTTCCTAATATTAACTCTAAGGTTACCCAAAATGCTCTTAAGTTAGGTTAATCTATTTTCACAGAGATTTTCTAGAGTACTCTACCACCTAAGGTTATTCTACTATGATGCATGAGGTGCGTGCATATTCAATGTGTGTACATATTACAAAGTATATTCTCTATCCTATGGTCTTCATCTTAGGTCTTGATGTCTTCATCATCTTGAGTCTTTATGTCTTCATCTTTGGTCTTGAATGTCTTTATCATCTTAGATATTGAATGTCTTTAAGCTTTAAGGCCATGTCTATATGAATTCAAACCTTGATGTTTTGATTCGACCCTTCTAAGTGTTTCTTCAAACTAATTACTCTTTCTTCAAACTAATCACATTTTATCAAACCAAGTTAAAGATGTATGTTTGTTTATTAATACCAAAATATAGTAAGGAGTGTGGACATGTTTCCTAACAAGGATTGGTCTCTTAGGCTCATTGATGCCTTGTGGGCCCATCAGACTGTGTTCAAGACCAATCTTAGTTAGTCTCCCTACCTTTTGATGTATGGAAAAGCTTGTCACTTACTAGTTGAGTTGGATCATAAGGCCTTTTGGGCCATCAAGAAGTCAACTTTGATTTGTCTAATGCTGGAATTCATCGTAGGCTCCAACTATCTGTGTTGGAGGAACTTAGGAATGATGCCTATGAAAGTTCTAGGACTTACAATGAAAAGACCAAAGCCTTCTATGATAAGCACATTCTGTGCAAATCTTTTGTAATTGGTGATAAGGTCTTATTGTACAACTCTCGATTTCATCTTTTCCCTAGTAAGCTTAGATCCCAATGGGATGGTCCATTTATTATCCATAATGTATATCCCCATGGGGTTGTGGAGATTCTGAATCTAGGAATAGGGGTAATATTAAAGGTCAATGATCAGCATTTGAAATCATTCATTGAGTTTCCTACTACTGGTAGTGAAGAGGTCATAGATCTCCATGAACCTCTGTACAGAGATGACTGACTTTGCCAAGGTATGACTCCCTTGCATTGTCTATGCTTTTAATTCTTTTCATGCATTGAGGACATTGCATGACTTAAGTGTGGGGGAGGGGAATCCATTTTTTTTCCTTTGCTTTTTTTTTCTTTTGTTTTTGAGCTCGCTAAGGATGAAATCCTACTTTGGCTTTTGGCTAATGATCATACCATTCAGTTGCTTGATGTATAAAAATAAAAGTTTTGATTAAGGTATCCATTTTGAACGTATAAAACCCTATTGAGAAAAAAGAAACAAGTTTGTATCTTAAGATGGGACTTTCTTTTGAAAAATAAGAGACCTCTGTTTTATGGTGTTGGACCATATGTAAGTCTGTGGGTTCCTTGTACTTTTGATTTGGAGTTGAGAACTTCTTTTTAATTTGGCATGAATTGACAAATGCACAATTTTAAATGAAGTATGAAATGTGGTATAAAGAATAATAAGAGTTGATTCCCTTAGAACTAGACAGGGCATTGCCCCTCAGGAAGCCCTTAAACACTGGTTGGCCCGACAAGTCCGAGCCAGTGCCAGAAGAGACGGGAATACCCAAGCCGTGTACATTCACCTATCATAAGGCCATGTACGGATAAAGCAGGTATGTAGCCGTATATTAAGGTGCATACGTATATTACATCGTATGCCAAGGGTGAGGTTCGCGCCGAGGCCTGAACTCTGTCAAAATCCCAAGTTTTGGCCCTCAGGTGGGCGGACAGGTGGGCGTATCCACCCACCTGAGTGACCCACCCATGTGAATTACTTAGTATTTTAAAGAAGTATATATAGCATTTATACTTTTCTTTTCTTTTCTCATTTATGACACTCATACGTTGGTGAGAAGAGTAAAGAGGAGAGAGAAAAGAAAGGGAAGAAGAAGAGAAGAGAAGGAAGAGGAAGAAGGGATGGATTTCAGCGGCACCGAGGCTTGATCTCCCCATTCCGGCACCGGAAGAGTGATCTTCAACACTAGATCTACATTTGGAGATAAGCAAAGTTTGGGTTCCTTAAACCTTCACCATACCCAAGTAAAACCCTTGATTTGTATAGGGTTTCTTGAGGTCTTGTAAATCCACTTTCAAATGATGAATCTAAGGTTTAATAGATGATTTATGTGTTGATCTTGAAGGATTTGAAGGAGTATTTACAAGGTTGGAGAAGCATTGTGGATTTGAAGTGATTTTTGGGGTTTGAAGGTGTTCTTGAGCAAAGAAGGTAAGATGGCTTCCCATTCCTTAAATCTAACCTAGATCTAGGTTAGAACCATCCTCTAAGACCTTGAAGGTGTGAAGAATGGGTTTGGAAAAGCCCCATTTGAATCCCCAAAGAATGGAAGAAGGTGGGAAGAAACAACAGGTTTTCTGCCAAGACCGGTGGGCCAAACCGGTGGGCCATTTGGCCCGCTTGTGGGCACCCGCCTGAGAGGGCAGGGCCCTCGGGCACAATCGACGGGCTAGACCGACGGGCTAACCGACGGGCCACCCTACCCGTCGATCTTAGCAGAACCCCCTGGCCCAACCGGTGGGCCAACCGACGGGCCAACGTACCCACCGGTCTAGACTGGTGGGCCAGACAGGTGAGCTGTCTAACCCACCTGAGAGGTTCCGAATGTGATTTTTCCATCCGTTTGGGCCCAAATCGGACGTGTGACCTTCTTTTAAGATTCTAAACATGATTGTGTCATTGGATCGTGTTAATTTTGATTCCAAAATGGTGTAATACTAACCCCGCTCACTCATGTTAGATTCACCAAATCCTACGCTTCTCGCACCGGATCTCACCCGTACCGAATGGGAATCCTTGTACACTACAGGTAAGTGGGGAGAGGACGTTTGGCCTTGTTTCAAGGCATTGTTTGGCATTCATTTAATTGTATCTAGTCTAGCCATGCCATCATGAAAATGCTATATAGATTAGTTCATCCTCACATTGTTATGCATGGGTGTTATGTTTACTTTCCAAATGCCAAGTGATAAGATGCTCATCTGATGAATGTTGACATCATTGTGCATAGTGCATTAATAGACTAGATGCCGTAGTCGGCCATGAAACGAGTGCATTGGTGGCCTGTGGTATGGGATGCGGTGGCACTATGCAATCGTACTATTGTCATATAGGAGCATGCGGTTTAGGATTTTCACCATCCTGTGCTACGACCCTTCCCAACAGGGGTTAAGGTGTTGGGTTACCATTTAGGAGGAAGCAGTGGTCGCGGTTGTCGGGTCACTGTGGCGGTTAGACATAACGCCCGACGGGTCATTAGGACAGTCAGCAACCCCGGTGGTATATTCAAGAGGGCTAATCGTACTGCTTTTAAATTGCTGGAGTCAGCACCTTTAAGTTCAGTCATTTACTTTTCTGTTGAGAGCCGATGGTCGGCATGTTTTTACTTTTCCGAGTACTCACAGTGGGCCTTCTCCGACAGCCCTATGGGCGTATCGCGGGATGGAGTTCGCGGCTCGTACCCGGAGTATACACGCACTGTGGCTGTAGTAGCACTAAACCAAAGACTTAGTAATGTTGCTTAGGTGGATGTGATTTAAAATGTATTGCATATCATGTAGTGCATATGATTGTGTTTTATTGTGTGGACTGCTGTGTGGTCCATCTTTCCACTTACTGAGCTAGTGATCTCATCCCACGTGTGCACCCCTTTTTAGATGATTTTGTAGGTCATCCATCTGAAGAGCACGGGTCGGGTCCTATGGTTAAGTTCCCTGAAGAGGACTGGTGGGCCCCTGAGGAGTTAGAGCACGACACTGATTGCTCGTGCGAGAGTTGTGCTGCAGGACCGCAGTTCTGATGCCGAGCTAAGCTCCACTTTTGAGGCCGAGCTGAGCTCTACCATGTGATGCCGAGCTGGGCTCAACCCTTGATACCGAGCTGAGCTCTAGCCTTTGATACCGAGCCAAGTTGTATACTCTGATTTTTGATGGTTCCCTTTATGTACTTGATATGTGAATTGTACTTTTATTGTGTAAGTATCATGCCTTCGGGCCCACATGTATATAACTATTGTATCACAATTCGGGTATCAAGTATTATGGGAATATTCACAGGTAAACCAAGTCTTCCGCTGATCTGATAAGCTTTTATTAGTTGTGTGTATACTGTGGTGGAATACAGTATCAGATGATCCTGGCAGGTTTGGGGTTAACCGGTGTTAACCTGGTCACTGGCCCGGTTCAGTGTGAACGAGGTGTGACAACGGTGGTATCAGAGCGTGATGCTCTGCTCCACTCATGGCATACCATTAGAATCCTGTAGAATCTATAATAGGGAAATGGGATTGGGTTAATGTAAAAACTTTAAGGAGTTAAAAGCCAAAGAATGAAAGTATTAAAAAGGGTTGCATTTAGATGTTGCATTCATGACATGTGTGTGAGTAGATAAAAGGTAAATAAGTTGGTGTTATAACCTATCGCGTACTAGTTTGACGAAATTTCGACAGCATAACGGTGTAAAATGGGATTTCCAAAAATTTACACACAAACACCTGATAAACAACAGATATATAATATAACAATGATAAAAAAAGTAACAATAGACACCACAACCAAACTACACAAGAATTCAACGTATAAATTCATCACAAACCACTATCAAAACACATTATCCCACAAATAATTCCAGTTACAGTGCAAGTACAAGGAATGAGAAAAGAAATGAAATATACAACAAGATCCAATAACAGGAAACAGATAAGAAGCTGGTGTGGGCGAGCTAATCCCTCACTGATCATCATCGTCGTCGTCTATGATTACTACGTTCGTCGGAGGTCTAGAGTTGACATCGAGGCGATGGTCGTAGTAGTCAAACCTCGCGTTCACCAGTCGTACCTCCCTCTGAAGCCGGCCAAAATCTGCTGAGATGGCATTGGCCGTGGTGTCCAAGTCCTGGCCCAGTCTAAGGAAGGAATCCTCCAAAGTAGCCTGCCTCTCCAGGATGCGTTCCTCCCTGGAAGCAGTCTCATCCAGCCTTCTAGCAGCTGATCTTGGCCATCCTTCAAGGCCCGCATGGTGGACATCATGCCCTCAAAATCGTATGCACCACTCTCAGGTGGTGGGGCTCTATGCTGTGAGGCTACAGCTTTGGAGAAGCCAGGATCGGTACCTCTCGACTCCTGAGGCACCTCCTCAGGGATGTCATCACCCACCAGGTCATCCTCCTCATCCTGAGGGACATAATCCTCATCCTCCTCGCTGGACTCCTCCTCCATGGTAACATCCTCCATAGGGGCAGCCCTCCTATCCCTACCTCTCTGAGCTCCTGCTCTCGGAGGTGTATCCATAAGGGTGTGGAGACCCATCCTCAAGAGGTTACCTCTGTCGAACTTATCCGCCAGAGTTTTTCCCTCCTCGCCACTCAGATCCACCTCGAAGAACTCGAAGATCCTAGTGAGGATCCTGCCATAGGGAAATCCTCCATCCTCAGGGTGGGAAGTATGGTGCTCCATCGTCTTGAGGATGATGTATGGCAGGCACAAGTGCTCGGCACCTCCCTCTACGGTCGTGTAAATATAGAAAGCTATGAAGGCCACCATGAAGCCCACCTGGTTCCGATGACCTCCTCTGGGGAGCAAGTTGAACTGGACCAAACGGGTGAACATGTGAACCTCGGGGTAGAAGGATGTCTCGAACTCCGAACGGGCACTGCTGCCACAGATGGTCTCGTAGATGTAGTCCGGCGTCTCCAAACTTATGAATGGTCCCAGGGGCTTACTCCTGGGAGGACTGTAGTAACGGTGCCTAGCTACTGAGATGCCCAAGATGCTGGCCAAGGTGTCCACAGTCAGCTGGATGTCCACCCCCTTCACCAAGCTGACTATAGTGTACTCCCCGTACTGGTAGGAAACCTCCAAGTTGCAGCAGAACTTGCGAACTAGCTTCTCGTAGCACGAACGATCTACATGGAGGATAGACTCCCAGCCCAGTGCTGTGAACCTCTCCTGAAGCCGAGCCTTGTGGAAGTCATCGACTACCACGGTCTTCTCCATCATCACCGACCTCTTCAGGAAAGCCGGCCAGTTGGCTGCTGCCTCTGCATTGTGGAAGAGCTCCTCATCATAGTTCGAAGGGTCAAACCGGGCAGGTCCGGGTCTCCCTGTGCGGGGGGCTGGAGAGCTAGTTCCCGTACTCTTTCGCTTAGAAGCGGTAGTCTTACGTTGAGTGCCAGAAGATGAGGGCTCCTTGCCTTTGCGAGATGACATCCTGGCAAGAAAAGAGGAAAGCAGGGTGAGTAAGGAAAAGAGAATGACAACAGTAAGGGAAGCAGTAAAGGGGAGCCCCAAAACCCAATCCTCGCAAAATAGAAAATGCGACAAGCTAGGAATGATAGGGAATCTATGGACGAGATGCACGGTAAGTGAAAAAACAGAGTCATGGGAAAAAAAAACAGCAATATGATAGAAAGGGGCATATGTAACATGAGAGGATTCAAATTTTCAATGCGCAAATTCATTCACAATGGAATAAAGCTTGAAACTATAGGTCTAAGATGGAAATTCCATGGTAGCGAGATCATGAACATGCAAAAACATACTCTAATAGACTATGGAGGTCCACAAATACCAAGTATGTAAAGAAAAAATCAAGGAAACCCAACACAAAAGAGGGGTTTTCATGGGAAGACATGGGGATTCCAAGCATAAGGGACATTCCATGAATTCTATAGCATGTTAAGCACAAATCAAGCATAATGCATCACAAATGAATCATTAATTGGAGAAAAAGAGCGAGAATTGAAGAAATCCCCAAATTTGAGAAAACTAGGGCATGGTTGGGGTTTTTCTCAAAATGGAGAGATAAATCCTAACAAACTAGAAATAACCACAAGAGAAACATCACAATCACATGGAAACACTATTCTATGGAAAGGAATATGGAAAAAGAACCTAGATTAAAGTCTACACATGAATTTTACCCCCCAAGTGAAAATTCTGAGAAAAAAGAGAAGGAGAACTTACTTGGAAGTGGGAGATTTGAATCTTCTCAAAAGCGCCGAGTTGATGAGTGAAGTAGCGAGTGGAAGCGTCGAAATGGTCTCCAAAATCGCATGGGAGAGAGAGAGAGAGAGAGAGAGAGAGAGAGAGAGAGAGAGAGGAAGAAGGGAAGGAGATAAGAAATGAACAGGGATTAATGCCCTGTTCACGATTTTCAATCGGGTAGGACCGGCGGGCCGACCTGCGGGCCACCTTGCCCACCGGTGTCACCCACCTGTTGAGGATTGGGACTGGTGGGCCGACCGACGGGCCAACCTGCCCGCCGGTGCAGCCCACTGGTTAAGGAAACTTGGGAAAAATGGAATTTTTTTTTATTAATGTCATTAATATAATTTTATTGGTTTTTGGTCGTTATTCTTATAATTGCGTGTTATGGTCAAGTGGGACCATTGATATACTTGTCGGAGCACCGGTCTTGTATCTTGGAATTAAGTTACGGTTAGTTGCAGACTATCATACACTACAATACCCTATATGATGGCATATACTTGTGTGCCGAAATCAATTCTACGATGTTTAACCAATGTGGTGCATGATATTGTTCCAGGTACAGGGATATGATGGTACGTACTAGATCCGATAGCTCGCGTGGTCCTCGTCCGGCCGATCGACCACCGAATCCCAAGAGGTCCCACTCTGTGGGGCAATCCTCACCTCCACCACCTCCAGAGACCCTTGGTCAGGGTGGGGCACATGGGGACCCACCTATGACTACACTCCCAGACCCTCCACCGGTCATTACTCCGGGAGATGTTGCTATCATAATTCAGCAGTCACAACAGGCTTTTCAGCAACAAATGCTTCAGCAACAGCAAGCATTTATGACTGCTATTCAGCAACAATTGGACCTTTCTCAATCAGGTCAACCTCCCCGGATACTTACTCCATGAGACCCGCCTGTAGGGTCTGGTATGGGGCCACAAGTGGGAGGTACACCTCCAAATCCACCATTTGGCATTCCTCCGTATGGGGTACCCCCTCTATACCATTACTACCCGGCTTATGCTCCCAATTACCTGTCGGTGAATAATACGTCAAAGGTAGTGGAGTCATTCAAGAGGAACTTACCACCTGTATTCTCTAAGGTGGGGAGTGATCCTCTGGAACCAGACCAGTGGATTCAAGAACTGGAGAAAATATTTGAGGTGATTGAGTGCACGGATGCACAGAAACTCATTTGTACGGGGTTGCAACTTAAGAAGGAGGCCAACTCCTGGTGGCAAGCTTTTAAGCCCATATTGTTGGCTGCCCATCCAGAACCCACCTGGGAACAGTTCAAGGAGTTGTTCTTGGACAATCATTACCCACGCAGCTTCAGAGACTGCAAGGAGATTGAGTTTATGGCTTTAACTCAAGGAGGTAAGACTATCCTTGAGTACCAACAACAATTTGAGAGCTTGTTCTATTTTGCCCCAAGGCATATGCGGACAACTGAGGAGAAGGCTGCGAGATTTCTAAAAGGCCTAAAAGCATCCATTGGGTCTGTACTTGAGGTCTTGGATCTGATTGACTATGACAAGATTGTGCAGAAGGCCAAGACCATGGAGGATAAGCAAAAGGGAGAACAGTCCCTCACCCCTGGACTGTGGAAGAGAACGAACCCATTTTCGGATATGGAAAACTCCTCCAAGGCATACTGCAGATCTTACAGTTCTGGGCCTATGTATAGGCAGCCTTATAGGCCATCTGGCTACCCTCCTAGACCAGCTGGTGGTTCGGGCTCCACTTCTTTTCGCCCGAACACTAGTGTGGCACCTACACTTCCAAGGCCGCCCCGACCTCCATCTGCAACGGGTCAAGTGCAGAGGGGCCCCACCCTAGTTCTGACATCTCAGATTCGTTGTTTTAACTGCCATTCATATGGGCACTATACAAAAGACTATCAGGTCAGACCAGCCTTACCCTCCAGTCAGCCCTCGGTGTATCGACCTCCCTTAACTCGGGGAAGTCAATCGCAAGGAAGGATGTATGCTCTATCAGCTGAGGAAGCTGAGGCCAGTACAGAAGTAGTAGCAGGTACATTTTAAATTAAGAATTTCCTTATGTTAAATATTGATGACCTGCTGAAATTATATGCATTGTTACACTAGGTGTCCTATCCATATCAGGCATACCAACCTACGTTTTATTCGATTCAGGAGCTACTCATTCATTTGCATCTAAGAGATTTGCAGAGAAACTTGGGATGCCACCCAGGATCCTAGATCACGGAATGATTGTTAGTATGCCTACTAGTAAAGTTACTCAGTTAAAGGAGGTGTATGGGCCGTGCCCAGTGGAAATTAGTGGAGAGAAATTTGATGCATAACTCATTAAGCTCAATATGTAGAATTTTGATGTTATATTGGGCATGGATTGGTTGTCGGCCCATCGAGCTAATGTGATGTGTGCTGAGAAGCTGATTAGGGTGACAGATGATGAAGGAAGAGAATTGGTATACCGAGCAAATAAAACGAAACGGGTGAGGAAGGTCCTTGTCTCCGATCTTCAAGCGGTAAAATTGTTAGAAAGTGGATGTCAGGGCTACTTAGCATCGGTGCTTGATGTTGATGCAAGGATTACACCTCTAGAAGAGATAAAGGTGGTTAAAGAGTTTCCCGACGTCTTCCCAGATGATCTGATGCATTTACCACTTGATAGAGAGTTGGAGTTTGCTATAGATTTGACTCCTGGAGCAGCTCCAGTATCTAAGGCTCCATACAGGATGGCACTAGCTGAATTGAAGGAGTTGCAGATGCAGTTGCAGGAACTATTGGAAAAGGGGTTTATTCACCCAAGTGTTTCACCTTGGGGTGCCCCAGTATTGTTTGTCAAGAAGAAGGATGGCAGCTTGCGTATGTGCATAGATTACTGGGAGTTGAATAAGCTAACCATTAAGAACCGGTATCCATTACCACACATTGATGATTTATTTGACCAACTGCAGGGTGCCAGGGTATTTTCAAAGATAGACCTTCAATCAGGCTATTATCAGCTCAAGATAAAGAGCAGCGACATACCCAAAACAGCATTTAGGACTCGGTATGGTCACTATGAGTTCCTAGTGTTATCTTTTGGGTTAACCAATACACCTGCAGCATTCATGGATTTAATGAATCGAGTATTTTATGATGTACTCGATAAATGGGTAATTATTTTTATTGATGACATCTTGATCTACTCCAAGATAGAAGAGGAGCACACTCAACACTTGAGAATGGTGTTTTAGAGGTTGAGAGAACAACAGTTGTTTGCCAAGTACAACAAGTGTGAATTCTGGCTTGAGCAAGTTGGATTCCTAGGGCACGTAGTGTCTAAGGCCGGAATCGAGGTAGATCCTGATAATGTGAAAGCAGTAGTAGAATGGGGAAGCCCTAAGAATGTCACTGAAATTAGAAGCTTCTTGGGTTTGGCTGGATATTACCGGTGCTTCATTGAGAATTTTGCCCGAATCTTAGTGCCAATGACTAAATTAACCAAAAAGGGTGTAAAATTCGACTGGGCAGAGGAATGTGAGAAGAGTTTCCAGGAATTTAAGAAGAGGTTGGTGTCAGCCCCTGTGTTGACCATCCTTGAAGGCACAGGTGGAATGACAGTCTACACGGATGCTTCCAAAGTTGGTTTGGGTTGTGTTCTCATGCAACGCGGTAAGGTAATAGTGTATGCATCCCGATAACTAAAAGAGTATGAGAAGAACTACCCCACTCATGACTTAGAGCTAGCCACAGTCATTTTTGCCTTTAAAATTTGGCGACATTATTTGTATGGGGAGAAGTGTCACACCCCGTTCACACTGAACCGGGCCAGTGACCGGGTTAACACCGGTTAACCCAAACCTGCCAAGATCATCTGATACTGTATTCCACCACAGTATACACACAACTAATATAAGCTCATCAGATCAGCGGAAGACTAGGTTTACCTGTGAATGTTCCCATAATACTTGATACCCAAATTGTGATACAATAGTTATATACATGTGGGCCCGAAGGCATGATATTTACACAATAAAAGTACAATTCACATATCAAGTACATAAAGGAAACCATCAAAATAATCAGAGTACATAGCTCGGCTCGGTATCAAAGGCTAGAGCTCAGCTCGGCATCAAGGGTTGAGCCCAGCTCGACATCACATGGTAGAGCTCAGCTAGGTCTCAGAAGTGGAGCTCAGCTCGGCATCAGAACTGCAGTCCTGCAGCACAACTCTCGCACGAGCAGCCAGTGCCGTGCTCTAAGTCCTCAGGGGCCCACCAGTCCTCTTCAGGGAATTCGACTGTGGGACCCACCCCGTGCTCCTCAGATGTATGACCTGTAAAATCATCTAAAAAGGGGGTACTCGTGGGATGAGCTCACTAGCTCAGCAAGTGGTAAGATGGACCACACAACAGTCCACACAGTAAAACACAATCATATGCACTACAAGCTATGCATTACATTTTAAATCACATCCACCTAAGCAACATTACTAAGTCTTTGGTTTAGTGCTACTATAGCCACAGTGCGCATATACACCAGGTACGAGCCGCGAACTCCATCCTACGATACGCCCATCGGGCTGTCGGTGAAGGCCCACCGTGAGTACTCGAAAAAGTAAAAACAATACCGTCCATCGGCTCTCAACAGAAAAGTAAATGACTGAAATTAAAGGTGCTGACTCCAGCAATTTAAAAGCAGTATGATTGGCCCTCTTGAATGTACCACCGGGGTTGCCGACTGTCTTATTGACTGGTCGGGCGTTATGTCTAACCGCCACAGTGACCCGACAACCGCGACCATTGCTTCCCCCCAAATGGTAACCCAACACCTCAACCCCTGTTGGGAAGGGTCGTAGCACGGGAAGGTGAAATCCTAAACCGCATGCTCCTATATGACAATAGTACGATTGCATAGTGCTTCCACGTCCCATACCACAGGCCACCAATGCACTCGTTTCCAAGCCGACTACGACATCTAGTCTATTAATGCACTATGCACAATGATGTCAACATTCATCACATGAGCATCTCATCACGTGGCATTTAGAAAGTAAACATAGCACACATGCATAGCAATGTGAAGATGACTAATCTACATAGCATATTCATGATGGCATGACTAGACTAAATATATTTAAATGAATGCCAAACAATGCTTTGAAACAAGGCCAAACGTCCTCTCCCCACTTACCTGTAGTGTACAAAGATTCCCATTCGGTACGGGTGAGATCCAGTGCGAAAAGCG